>NW_027315163.1:0-61946 GCF_023375885.2 Dermacentor andersoni | reverse complement strand
TTTGCATGCACATCTTGTGGTTTTGCAGAAAACTTCAATCTCGTCTACCAAAAGATGCATGTGCATGCTTAAAACGCGTTTTCGCACGAATCCGTGCGCGGGTGCTAAAAAGAGCAGCATCGGCATGCTTAGCACGTTGTTTGGTAGAAATCCACGCGGGCGTTCTGCGAAAAGCACCATTTGCATGCACATCTTGTGGTTTTGCAGAAAACTTCAATCTCGTCTACCAAAAGATGCATGTGCATGCTTAAAACGCGTTTTCGCACGAATCCGTGCGCGGGTGCTAAAAAGAGCAGCATCGGCATGCTTAGCACGTTGTTTGGTAGAAATCCACGTGCGCGTTCTGCGAAAAGCACCATTTGCATGCACATATTGTGGTTTTGCAGAAAACTTCAATCTCGTCTACCAAAAGATGCATGTGCATGCTTAAAACGCGTTTTCGCACGAATCCGTGCGCGGGTGCTAAAAAGAGCAGCATCGGCATGCTTAGCACGTCGTTTGGTAGAAATCCACGTGCGCGTTCTGCCAAGAGCACCATTTGCATGCACATCTTGTGGTTTTGCAGAAAACTTCATCCGCGTCTACCAAAAGATGCATGTTGCATGCTTAAAACGCGTTTTCGCACGAATCCGTGCGCGGGTGCTAAAAAGAGCAGCATCGGCATGCTTAGCACGTTGTTTGGTAGAAATCCACGTGCGCGTTCTGCCAAAAGCACCATTTGCATGCACATCTTGTGGTTTTGCAGGAAAACTTCATCCGCGTCTACCAAAAGATGCATGTGCATGCTTAAAACGCGTTTTTCGCACGAATCTGTGCGCGGGGTGCTAAAAAGAGCAGCATCGGCATGCTTAGCACGTTGTTTGGTAGAAATCCACTTGCGCGTTCTGCGAAAAGCACCATTTGCATGCACATCTTGTGGTTTTGCAGAAAACTTCAATCTCGTCTACCAAAAGATGCATGTGCATGCTTAAAACGCGTTTTCGCACAAATCCGTGCGCGGGTGCTAAAAAGAGCAGCATCGGCATGCTTAGCACGTGGTTTGTAGAAATCCACGTGCGCGTTCTGCCAAAAGCACCATTTGCATGCACATCTTGTGGTTTTGCAGAAAACTTCATCCGCGTCTACCAAAAGATGCATGTGCATGCTTAAAACGCGTTTTCGCGCGAATCCGTGCGCGGGTGCTAAAAAGAGCAGCATCGGCATGCTTAGCACGTCGTTTGGTAGAAATCCACGTGCGCGTTCTGCCAAAAAGCACCATTTGCATGCACATCTTGTGGTTTTGCAGAAAACTTCAATCTCGTCTACCAAAAGATGCATGTGCATGCTTAAAACGCGTTTTCGCACGAATCCGTGCGCGGGTGCTAAAAAGAGCAGCATCGGCATGCTTAGCACGTTGTTTGGTAGAAATCCACGTGCGCGTTCTGCGAAAAGCACCATTTGCATGCACATCTTGTGGTTTTGCAGAAAACTTCCATCTCGTCTACCAAAAGATGCATGTGCATGCTTAAAACGCGTTGTCGCACGAATCCGTGCGCGGGTGCTAAAAAGAGCAGCATCGGCATGCTTAGCACGTTGTTTGGTAGAAATCCACGGTGCGCGTTCTGCGAAAAGCACCATTTGCATGCACATCTTGTGCTTTTGCAGAAAACTTCAATCTCGTCTACCAAAAGATGCATGTGCATGCTTTAAAAGCGTTTTCGCACGAATCCGTGCGCGGGTGCTAAAAAGAGCAGCATCGGCATGCTTAGCACGTTGTTTGGTAGAAATCCATGTGCGCGTTCTGCGAAAAGCACCATTTGCATGCACATCTTGTGGTTTTGCAGAAAACTGCAATCTCGTCTACCAAAAGATGCATCTGCATGCTTAAAACGCGTTTTCGCACGAATCCGTGCGCGGGTGCTAAAAAGAGCAGCATCGGCATGCTTAGCACGTTGTTTTGGTAGAAATCCACGTGCGCATTCTGCGAAAAGCACCATTTGCATGCACATCTTGTGGTTTTGCAGAAAACTTCAATCTCGTCTACCAAAAGATGCATGTGCATGCTTAAAAACGCGTTTTCGCACAATTCCTTGCGCGGGTGCTAAAAAGAGCAGCATCGGCATGCTTAGCACGTCGTTTGGTAGAAATCCACGTGCGCGTTCTGCCAAAAGCACCATTTGCATGCACATCTTGTGGTTTTGCAGAAAACTTCATCCGCGTCTACCAAAAGATGCATGTGCATGCTTAAAACGCGTTTTCGCGCGAATCCGTGCGCGGGGTGCTAAAAAGAGCAGCATCGGGATGCTTAGCACGTCGTTTGGTAGAAATCCACGTGCGCGTTCTGCCAAAAGCACCATTTGCATGCACATCTTGTGGTTTTGCAGAAAACTTCAATCTCGTCTACCAAAAGATGCATGTGCATGCTTAAAACGCGTTTTCGCACAAATCCGTGTGCGGGTGCTAAAAAGAGCAGCATCGGCATGCTTAGCACGTCGTTTGGTAGAAATCCACGTGCGCGTTCTGCCAAGAGCACCATTTGCATGCACATCTTGTGGTTTTGCAGAAAACTTCATCCGCGTCTACCAAAAGATGCATGTGCATGCTTCAAACGCGTTTTCGCACGAATCCGTGCGCGGGTGCTAAAAAGAGCAGCATCGGCATGCTTAGCACGTCGTTTGGTAGAAATCCACGTGCGCGTTCTGCCAAAAGCACCATTTGCATGCACATCTTGTGGTTTTGCAGAAAACTTCATCCGCGTCTACCAAAAGATGCATGTGCAAGCTTAAAACGCGTTTTCGCACGAATCCGTGCGCGGGTGCTAAAAAGAGCAGCATCGGCATGCTTAGCACGTTGTTTGGTAGAAATCCACGTGCGCGTTCTGCGAAAAGCACCATTTGCATGCACATCTTGTGCTTTTGCAGAAAACTTCAATCTCGTCTACCAAAAGATGCATGTGCATGCTTAAAACGCGTTTTCGCACAAATCCGTGCGCGGGGTGCTAAAAAGAGCAGCATCGGCATGCTTAGCACGTCGTTTGGTAGAAATCCACGTGCGCGTTCTGCCAAGAGCACCATTTGCATGCACATCTTGTGGTCTTGCAGAAAACTTCATCCGCGTCTACCAAAAGATGCATGTGCATGCTTAAAACGCGTTTTCCGCACGAATCCGTGCGCGGGTGCTAAAAAGAGCAGCATCGGCATGCTCCGAGAGCACCATTTGCATGCACATCTTGTGGTTTTGCAGAAAACTTCATCCGCGTCTACCAAAAGATGCATGTGCATGCTTAAAACGCGTTTTCGCACGAATCCGCGCGCGGGTGCTAAAAAGAGCAGCATCGGCATGCTTAGCACGTTGTTTGGTAGAAATCCACGTGCGCGTTCTGCCAAAAGCACCATTTGCATGAGCATCTTGTGGTTTTGCAGAAAACTTCAATCTCGTCTACCAAAAGATGCATGTGCATGCTTAAAACGCGTTTTCGCAGAAATCCGTGCGCGGGTGCTAAAAAGAGCAGCATCGGCATGCTTAGCACGTCGTTTGGTAGAAATCCACGTGCGCGTTCTGCCAAAAAGCACCATTTGCATGCACATCTTGTGGTTTTTGCAGAAAACTTCATCCGCGTCTACCAAAAGATGCATGTGCATGCTTAAAACGCGTTTTCGCGCGAATCCGTGCGCGGGTGCTAAAAAGAGCAGCATCGGCATGCTTAGCACGTCGTTTGGTAGAAATCCACGTGCGCGTTCTGCCAAAAGCACCATTTGCATGCACATCTTGTGGTTTTGCAGAAAACTTCAATCTCGTCTACCAAAAGATGCATGTGCATGCTTAAAACGCGTTTTCGCACAAATCCGTGCGCGGGTGCTAAAAAGGGGCAGCATCGGCATGCTTAGCACGTCGTTTGGTAGAAATCCACGTGCGCGTTCTGCCAAGAGCACCATTTGCATGCACATCTTGTGGTTTTGCAGAAAACTTCATCCGCGTCTACCAAAAGATGCATGTGCATGCTTAAAACGCGGTTTTCGCACGAATCCGTGCGCGGGGTGCTAAAAAGAGCAGCATCGGCATGCTTAGCACGTCGTTTGGTAGAAATCCACGTGCGCGTTCTGCCAAAAGCACCATTTGCATGCACATCTTGTGGTTTTGCAGAAAACTTCATCCGCGTCTACCAAAAGATGCATGTGCAAGCTTAAAACGCGTTTTCGCACGAATCCGTGCGCGGGTGCTAAAAAGAGCAGCATCGGCATGCTTAGCACGTTGTTTGGTAGAAATCCACGTGCGCGTTCTGCGAAAAGCACCATTTGCATGCACATCTTGTGCTTTTGCAGAAAACTTCAATCTCGTCTACCAAAAGATGCATGTGCATGCTTAAAACGCGTTTTCGCACAAATCCGTGCGCGGGTGCTAAAAAGAGCAGCATCGGCATGCTTAGCACGTCGTTTGGTAGAAAATCCACGTGCGCGTTCTGCCAAAAGCACCATTTGCATGCACATCTTGTGGTTTTGCAGAAAACTTCATCCGCGTCTACCAAAAGATGCATGTGCATGCTTAAAACGCGTTTTCGCGCGAATCCGTGCGCGGGTGCTAAAAAGAGCAGCATCGGCATGCTTAGCACGTCGTTTGGTAGAAATCCACGTGCGCGTTCTGCCAAAAGCACCATTTGCATGCACATCTTGTGGTTTTGCAGAAAACTTCAATCTCGTCTACCAAAAGATGCATGTGCATGCTTAAAACGCGTTTTCGCACGAATCCGTGCGCGGGTGCTAAAAAGAGCAGCATCGGCATGCTTAGCACGTTGTTTCGGTAGAAATCCACGTGCGCGTTCTGCGAAAAGCACCATTTGCATGCACATCTTGTGGTTTTGCAGAAAACTTCAATCTCGTCTACCAAAAGATGCATGTGCATGCTTAAAACGCGTTTTCGCACAAATCCGTGCGCGGGGTGCTAAAAAGAGCAGCATCGGCATGCTTAGCACGTCGTTTGGTAGAAATCCACGTGCGCGTTCTGCCAAGAGCACCATTTGCATGCACATCTTGTGGTTTTGCAGAAAACTTCATCCGCGTCTACCAAAAGATGCATGTGCATGCTTAAAACGCGTTTTCGCACGAATCCGTGCGCGGGTGCTAAAAAGAGCAGCATCGGCATGCTTAGCACGTCGTTTGGTAGAAATCCACGTGCTCGTTCTGCCAAAAGCACCATTTGCATGCACATCTTGTGGTTTTGCAGAAAACTTCATCCGCGTCTACCAAAAGATGCATGTGCATGCTTAAAACGCGTTTTCGCACGAATCCGTGCGCGGGTGCTAAAAAGAGCAGCATCGGCATGCTTAGCACGTCGTTTGGTAGAAATCCACGTGCGCGTTCTGCGAAAAGCACCATTTGCATGCACATCTTGTGGTTTTGCAGAAAACTTCAATCTCGTCTACCAAAAGATGCATGTGCATGCTTAAAACGCGTTTTCGCACAAATCCGTGCGCGGGTGCTAAAAAGAGCAGCATCGGCATGCTTAGCACGTCGTTTGGTAGAAATCCACGTGCGCGTTCTGCCAAAAGCACCATTTGCATGCACATCTTGTGGTTTTGCAGAAAAACTTCATCCGCGTCTACCAAAAGATGCATGTGCATGCTTAAAACGCATTTTCGCGCGAATCCGTGCGCGGGTGCTAAAAAGAGCAGCATCGGCATGCTTAGCACGTCGTTTGGTAGAAATCCACGTGCGCGTTCTGCCAAAAGCACCATTTGCATGCACATCTTGTGGTTTTGCAGAAAACTTCAATCTCGTCTACCAAAAGATGCATGTGCATGCTTAAAACGCGTTTTCGCACGAATCCCTGCGCGGGTGCTAAAAAGAGCAGCATCGGCATGCTTAGCACGTTGTTTGGTAGAAATCCACGTGCGCGTTCTGCGAAAAGCACCATTTGCATGCACATCTTGTGGTTTTGCAGAAAACTTCAATCTCGTCTACCAAAAGATGCATGTGCATGCTTAAAACGCGTTTTCGCACGAATCCGTGCGCGGGTGCTAAAAAGAGCAGCATCGGCATGCTTAGCACGTTGTTTGGTAGAAATCCACGTGCGCGTTCTGCAAAAAGCACCATTTGCATGCACATCTTGTGGTTTTGCAGAAAACTTCAATCTCGTCTACCAAAAGATGCATGTGCATGCTTAAAACGCGTTTTCGCACGAATCCGTGCGCGGGTGCTAAAAAGAGCAGCATCGGCATGCTTAGCACGTTGTTTGGTAGAAATCCACGTGCGCGTTCTGCGAAAAGCACCATTTGCATGCACATCTTGTGGTTTTGCAGAAAACTTCAATCTCGTCTACCAAAAGATGCATGTGCATGCTTAAAAACGCGTTTTCGCACAAATCCGTGCGCGGGTGCTAAAAAGAGCAGCATCGGCATGCTTAGCACGTTGTTTGGTAGAAATCGACGTGGGCGTTCTGCGAAAAGCACCATTTGCATGCACATCTTGTGGTTTTGCAGAAAACTTCAATCTCGTCTACCAAAAGATGCATGTACATGCTTAAAACGCGTTTTTCGCACGAATCCGTGCGCGGGTGCTAAAAAGAGCAGCATCGGCATGCTTAGCACGTTGTTTGGTAGAAATCCACGTGCGCGTTCTGCGAAAAGCACCATTTGCATGCACATCTTGTGGTTTTGCAGAAAACTTCAATCTCGTCTACCAAAAGATGCATGTGCATGCTTAAAACGCGTTTTCGCACGAATCCGTGCGCGGGTGCTAAAAAGAGCAGCATCGGCATGCTTAGCACGTTGTTTGGTAGAAATCCACGTGCGCGTTCTGCGAAAAGCACCATTTGCATGCACATCCTTGTGGTTTTGCAGAAAACTTCAATCTCGTCTACCAAAAGATGCATGTGCATGCTTAAAACGCGTTTTCGCACAAATCCGTGCGCGGGTGCTAAAAAGAGCAGCATCGGCATGCTTAGCACGTCGTTTGGTAGAAATCCACGTGCGCGTTCTGCCAAGAGCACCATTTGCATGCACATCTTGTGGTTTTGCAGAAAACTTCATCCGCGTCTACCAAAAGATGCATGTGCATGCTTAAAACGCGTTTTCGCACGAATCCGTGCGCGGGTGCTAAAAAGAGCAGCATCGGCATGCTTAGCACGTCGTTTGGTAGAAATCCACGTGCTCGTTCTGCCAAAAGCACCATTTGCATGCACATCTTGTGGTTTTGCAGAAAACTTCATCCGCGTCTACCAAAAGATGCATGTGCATGCTTAAAACGCGTTTTCGCACGAATCCGTGCGCGGGTGCTAAAAAGAGCAGCATCGGCATGCTTAGCACGTTGTTTGGTAGAAATCCACGTGCGCGTTCTGCGAAAAGCACCATTTGCATGCACATCTTGTGGTTTTGCAGAAAACTTCAATCTCGTCTACCAAAAGATGCATGTGCATGCTTAAAACGCGTTTTCGCACAAATCCGTGCGCGGGTGCTAAAAAGAGCAGCATCGGCATGCTTAGCACGTCGTTTGGTAGAAATCCACGTGCGCGTTCTGCCAAAAGCACCATTTGCATGCACATCTTGTGGTTTTGCAGAAAACTTCATCCGCGTCTACCAAAAGATGCATGTGCATGCTTAAAACGCGTTTTCGCGCGAATCCGTGCGCGGGTGCTAAAAAGAGCAGCATCGGCATGCTTAGCACGTCGTTTGGTAGAAATCCACGTGCGCGTTCTGCCAAAAGCACCATTTGCATGCACATCTTGTGGTTTTGCAGAAAACTTCAATCTCGTCTACCAAAAGATGCAGGTGCATGCTTAAAACGCGTTTTCGCACGAATCCGTGCGCGGGTGCTAAAAAGAGCAGCATCGGCATGCTTTGCACGTTGTTTGGTAGAAATCCACGTGCGCGTTCTGCGAAAAGCACCATTTGCATGCACATCTTGTGGTTTTGCAGAAAACTTCAATCTCGTCTACCAAAATATGCATGTGCATGCTTAAAACGCGTTTTCGCACGAATCCGTGCGCGGGTGCTAAAAAGAGAAGCATCGGCATGCTTAGCACGTTGTTTGGTAGAAATCCACGTGCGCGTTCTGCGAAAAGCACCATTTGCATGCACATCTTGTGGTTTTGCAGAAAACTTCAATCTCGTCTACCAAAAGATGCATGTGCATGCTTAAAACGCGTTTTCGCACAAATCCGTGCGCGGGTGCTAAAAAGAGCAGCATCGGCATGCTTAGCACGTTGTTTGGTAGAAATCCACGTGGGCGTTCTGCGAAAAGCACCATTTGCATGCACATCTTGTGGTTTTGCAGAAAACTTCAATCTCGTCTACCAAAAGAAGCATGTGCATGCTTTAAAACGCGTTTTCGCACGAATCCGTGCGCGGGTGCTAAAAAGAGCAGCATCGGCATGCTTAGCACGTTGTTTGGTAGAAATCCACGTGCGCGTTCTGCGAAAAGCACCATTTGCATGCACATCTTGTGGTTTTGCAGAAAACTTCAATCTCGTCTACCAAAAGATGCATGTGCATGCTTAAAACGCGTTTTCGCACGAATCCGTGCGCGGGTGCTAAAAAGAGCAGCATCGGCATGCTTAGCACGTTGTTTGGTAGAAATCCACGTGCGCGTTCGGCGAAAAGCACCATTTGCATGCACATCTTGTGGTTTTGCAGAAAACTTCAATCTCGTCTACCAAAAGATGCATGTGCATGCTTAAAACGCGTTTTCGCACGAATCCGTGCGCGGGTGCTAAAAAGAGCAGCATCGGCATACTTAGCACGTTGTTTGGTAGAAATCCACGTGCGCGTTCTGCGAAAAGCACCATTTGCATGCACATCTTGTGGTTTTGCAGAAAACTTCAATCTCGTCTACCAAAAGATGCATGTGCATGCTTAAAACGCGTTTTCGCACAAATCCGTGCGCGGGTGCTAAAAAGAGCAGCATCGGCATGCTTAGCACGTCGTTTGGTAGAAATCCACGTGCGCGTTCTGCGAAAAGCACCATTTGCATGCACATCTTGTGGTTTTGCAGAAAACTTCAATCTCGTCTACCAAAAGATGCATGTGCATGCTTAAAACGCGTTTTCGCACAAATCCGTGCGCGGGTGCTAAAAAGAGCAGCATCGGCATGCTTAGCACGTCGTTTGGTAGAAATCCACGTGCGCGTTCTGCCAAAAGCACCATTTGCATGCACATCTTGTGGTTTTGCAGAAAACTTCATCCGCGTCTACCAAAAGATGCATGTGCATGCTTAAAACGCGTTTTCGCACAAATCCGTGCGCGGGTGCTAAAAAGAGCAGCATCGGCATGCTTAGCACGTCGTTTGGTAGAAATCCACGTGCGCGTTCTGCCAAGAGCACCATTTGCATGCACATCTTGTGGTATTGCAGAAAACTTCATCCGCGTCTACCAAAAGATGCATGTGCATGCTTAAAACGCGTTTTCGCACGAATCCGTGCGCGGGTGCTAAAAAGAGCAGCATCGGCATGCTTAGCACGTCGTTTGGTAGAAATCCACGTGCGCGTTCTGCCAAAAGCACCATTTGCATGCACATCTTGTGGTTTTGCAGAAAACTTCAATCTCGTCTACCAAAAGATGCATGTGCATGCTTAAAACGCGTTTTCGCACAAATCCGGGCGCGGGTGCTAAAAAGAGCAGCATCGGCATGCTTAGCACGTCGTTTGGTAGAAATCCACGTGCGCGTTCTGCCAAAAGCACCATTTGCATGCACATCTTGTGGTTTTGCAGAAAACTTCATCCGCGTCTACCAAAAGATGCATGTGCATGCTTAAAACGCGTTTTCGCGCGAATCCGTGCGCGGGTGCTAAAAAGAGCAGCATCGGCATGTTTAGCACGTCGTTTGGTAGAAATCCACGTGCGCGTTCTGCCAAAAGCACCATTTGCATGCACATCTTGTGGTTTTGCAGAAAACTTCAATCTCGTCTACCAAAAGATGCATGTGCATGCTTAAAACGCGTTTTCGCACGAATCCGTGCGCGGGTGCTAAAAAGAGCAGCATCGGCATGCTTAGCACGTTGTTTGGTAGAAATCCACGTGCGCGTTCTGCGAAAAGCACCATTTGCATGCACATCTTGTGGTTTTGCAGAAAACTTCAATCTCGTCTACCAAAAGATGCATGTGCATGCTTAAAACGCGTTTTCGCACGAATCCGTGCGCGGGTGCTAAAAAGAGCAGCATCGGCATGCTTAGCACGTTGTTTGGTAGAAATCCACGTGCGCGTTCTGCGAAAAGCACCATTTGCATGCACATCTTGTGGTTTTGCAGAAAACTTCAATCTCGTCTACCAAAAGATGCATGTGCATGCTTAAAACGCGTTTTCGCACAAATCCGTGCGCGGGTGCTAAAAAGAGCAGCATCGGCATGCTTAGCACGTCGTTTGGTAGAAATCCACGTGCGCGTTCTGCGAAAAGCACCATTTGCATGCACATCTTGTGGTTTTGCAGAAAACTTCAATCTCGTCTACCAAAAGATGCATGTGCATGCTTAAAACGCGTTTTCGCACAAATCCGTGCGCGGGTGCTAAAAAGAGCAGCATCGGCATGCTTAGCATGTCGTTTGGTAGAAATCCACGTGCGCGTTCTGCCAAGAGCACCATTTGCATGCACATCTTGTGGTTTTGCAGAAAACTTCATCCGCGTCTACCAAAAGATGCATGTGCATGCTTAAAACGCGTTTTCGCACGAATCCGTGTGCGGGTGCTAAAAAGAGCAGCATCGGCATGCTTAGCACGTCGTTTGGTAGAAATCCACGTGCGCGTTCTGCCAAAAGCACCATTTGCATGCACATTTTGTGGTTTTGCAGAAAACTTCATCCGCGTCTACCAAAAGATGCATGTGCATGCTTAAAACGCGTTTTCGCATGAATCCGTGCGCGGGTGCTAAAAAGAGCAGCATCGGCATGCTTAGCACGTCGTTTGGTAGAAATCCACGTGCGCGTTCTGCCAAAAGCACCATTTGCATGCACATCTTGTGGTTTTGCAGAAAACTTCATCCGCGTCTACCAAAAGATGCATGTGCATGCTTAAAACGCGTTTTCGCACGAATCCGTGCGCGGGTGCTAAAAAGAGCAGCATCGGCATGCTTAGCACGTTGTTTGGTAGAAATCCACGTGCGCGTTCTGCGAAAAGCACCATTTGCATGCACATCTTGTGGTTTTGCAGAAAACTTCAATCTCGTCTACCAAAAGATGCATGTGCATGCTTAAAACGCGTTTTCGCACAAATCCGTGCGCGGGTGCTAAAAAGAGCAGCATCGGCATGCTTAGCACGTCGTTTGGTAGAAATCCACGTGCGCGTTCTGCCAAAAGCACCATTTGCATGCACATCTTGTGGTTTTGCAGAAAACTTCATCCGCGTCTACCAAAAGATGCATGTGCATGCTTAAAACGCGTTTTCGCACAAATCCGTGCGCGGGTGCTAAAAAGAGCAGCATCGGCATGCTTAGCACGTCGTTTGGTAGAAATCCACGTGCGCGTTCTGCCAAGAGCACCATTTGCATGCACATCTTGTGGTATTGCAGAAAACTTCATCCGCGTCTACCAAAAGATGCATGTGCATGCTTAAAACGCGTTTTCGCACGAATCCGTGCGCGGGTGCTAAAAAGAGCAGCATCGGCATGCTTAGCACGTCGTTTGGTAGAAATCCACGTGCGCGTTCTGCCAAAAGCACCATTTGCATGCACATCTTGTGGTTTTGCAGAAAACTTCAATCTCGTCTACCAAAAGATGCATGTGCATGCTTAAAACGCGTTTTCGCACAAATCCGTGCGCGGGTGCTAAAAAGAGCAGCATCGGCAGGCTTAGCACGTCGTTTGGTAGAAATCCACGTGCGCGTTCTGCCAAGAGCACCATTTGCATGCACATCTTGTGGTTTTGTAGAAAACTTCATCCGCGTCTACCAAAAGATGCATGTGCATGCTTAAAACGCGTTTTCGCACGAATCCGTGCGCGGGTGCTAAAAAGAGCAGCATCGGCATGCTTAGCACGTTGTTTGGTAGAAATCCACGTGCGCGTTCTGCCAAAAGCACCATTTGCATGCACATCTTGTGGTTTTGCAGAAAACTTCATCCGCGTCTACCAAAAGATGCATGTGCATGCTTAAAACGCGTTTTCGCACGAATCTGTGCGCGGGTGCTAAAAAGAGCAGCATCGGCATGCTTAGCACGTTGTTTGGTAGAAATCCATTTGCGCGTTCTGCGAAAAGCACCATTTGCATGCACATCTTGTGGTTTTGCAGAAAACTTCAATCTCGTCTACCAAAAGATGCATGTGCATGCTTAAAACGCGTTTTCGCACAAATCCGTGCGCGGGTGCTAAAAAGAGCAGCATCGGCATGCTTAGCACGTCGTTTGGTAGAAATCCACGTGCGCGTTCTGCCAAAAGCACCATTTGCATGCACATCTTGTGGTTTTGCAGAAAACTTCATCCGCGTCTACCAAAAGATGCATGTGCATGCTTAAAACGCGTTTTCGCGCGAATCCGTGCGCGGGTGCTAAAAAGAGCAGCATCGGCATGCTTAGCACGTCGTTTGGTAGAAATCCACGTGCGCGTTCTGCCAAAAGCACCATTTGCATGCACATCTTGTGGTTTTGCAGAAAACTTCAATCTCGTCTACCAAAAGATGCATGTGCATGCTTAAAACGCGTTTTCGCACGAATCCGTGCGCGGGTGCTAAAAAGAGCAGCATCGGCATGCTTAGCACGTTGTTTGGTAGAAATCCACGTGCGCGTTCTGCGAAAAGCACCATTTGCATGCACATCTTGTGGTTTTGCAGAAAACTTCAATCTCGTCTACCAAAAGATGCATGTGCATGCTTAAAACGCGTTTTCGCACGAATCCGTGCGCGGGTGCTAAAAAGAGCAGCATCGGCATGCTTAGCACGTTGTTTGGTAGAAATCCACGTGCGCGTTCTGCGAAAAGCACCATTTGCATGCACATCTTGTGCTTTTGCAGAAAACTTCAATCTCGTCTACCAAAAGATGCATGTGCATGCTTAAAAGCGTTTTCGCACGAATCCGTGCGCGGGTGCTAAAAAGAGCAGCATCGGCATGCTTAGCACGTTGTTTGGTAGAAATCCACGTGCGCGTTCTGCGAAAAGCACCATTTGCATGCACATCTTGTGGTTTTGCAGAAAACTTCAATCTCGTCTACCAAAAGATGCATGTGCATGCTTAAAACGCGTGTTCGCACGAATCCGTGCGCGGGTGCTAAAAAGAGCAGCATCGGCATGCTTAGCACGTTGTTTGGTAGAAATCCACGTGCGCGTTCTGCGAAAAGCACCATTTGCATGCACATCTTGTGGTTTTGCAGAAAACTTCAATCTCGTCTACCAAAAGATGCATGTGCATGCTTAAAACGCGTTTTCGCACAAATCCGTGCGCGGGTGCTAAAAAGAGCAGCATCGGCATGCTTAGCACGTCGTTTGGTAGAAATCCACGTGCGCGTTCTGCCAAAAGCACCATTTGCGTGCACATCTTGTGGTTTTGCAGAAAACTTCATCCGCGTCTACCAAAAGATGCATGTGCATGCTTAAAACGCGTTTTCGCGCGAATCCGTGCGCGGGTGCTAAAAAGAGCAGCATCGGCATGCTTAGCACGTCGTTTGGTAGAAATCCACGTGCGCGTTCTGCCAAAAGCACCATTTGCATGCACATCTTGTGGTTTTGCAGAAAACTTCAATCTCGTCTACCAAAAGATGCATGTGCATGCTTCAAACGCGTTTTCGCACGAATCCGTGCGCGGGTGCTAAAAAGAGCAGCATCGGCATGCTTAGCACGTCGTTTGGTAGAAATCCACGTGCGCGTTCTGCCAAAAGCACCATTTGCATGCACATCTTGTGGTTTTGCAGAAAACTTCATCCGCGTCTACCAAAAGATGCATGTGCAAGCTTAAAACGCGTTTTCGCACGAATCCGTGCGCGGGTGCTAAAAAGAGCAGCATCGGCATGCTTAGCACGTTGTTTGGTAGAAATCCACGTGCGCGTTCTGCGAAAAGCACCATTTGCATGCACATCTTGTGGTTTTGCAGAAAACTTCAATCTCGTCTACCAAAAGATGCATGTGCATGCTTAAAACGCGTTTTCGCACGAATCCGTGCGCGGGTGCTAAAAAGAGCAGCATCGGCATGCTTAGCACGTTGTTTGGTAGAAATCCACGTGCGCGTTCTGCGAAAAGCACCATTTGCATGCACATCTTGTGGTTTTGCAGAAAACTTCAATCTCGTCTACCAAAAGATGCATGTGCATGCTTAAAACGCGTTTTCGCACAAATCCGTGCGCGGGTGCTAAAAAGAGCAGCATCGGCATGCTTAGCACGTCGTTTGGTAGAAATCCACGTGCGCGTTCTGCGAAAAGCACCATTTGCATGCACATCTTGTGGTTTTGCAGAAAACTTCAATCTCGTCTACCAAAAGATGCATGTGCATGCTTAAAACGCGTTTTCGCACAAATCCGTGCGCGGGTGCTAAAAAGAGCAGCATCGGCATGCTTAGCACGTCGTTTGGTAGAAATCCACGTGCGCGTTCTGCCAAAAGCACCATTTGCATGCACATCTTGTGGTTTTGCAGAAAACTTCATCCGCGTCTACCAAAAGATGCATGTGCATGCTTAAAACGCGTTTTCGCACGAATCCGTGCGCGGGTGCTTAAAAGAGCAGCATCGGCATGCTTAGCACGTTGTTTGGTAGAAATCCACGTGCGCGTTCTGCGAAAAGCACCATTTGCATGCACATCTTGTGGTTTTGCAGAAAACTTCAATCTCGTCTACCAAAAGATGCATGTGCATGCTTAAAACGCGTTTTCGCACAAATCCGTGCGCGGGTGCTAAAAAGAGCAGCATCGGCATGCTTAGCACGTCGTTTGGTAGAAATCCACGTGCGCGTTCTGCCAAAAGCACCATTTGCATGCACATCTTGTGGTTTTGCAGAAAACTTCATCCGCGTCTACCAAAAGATGCATGTGCATGCTTAAAACGCGTTTTCGCACGAATCCGTGCGCGGGTGCTAAAAAGAGCAGCATCGGCATGCTTAGCACGTTGTTTGGTAGAAATCCACGTGCGCGTTCTGCGAAAAGCACCATTTGCATGCACATCTTGTGGTTTTGCAGAAAACTTCAATCTCGTCTACCAAAAGATGCATGTGCATGCTTAAAACGCGTTTTCGCACAAATCCGTGCGCGGGTGCTAAAAAGAGCAGCATCGGCATGCTTAGCACGTCGTTTGGTAGAAATCCACGTGCGCGTTCTGCCGAAAGAACCATTTGCATGCACATCTTGTGGTTTTGCAGAAAACTTCATCCGCGTCTACCAAAAGATGCATGTGCATGCTTAAAACGCGTTTTCGCGCGAATCCGTGCGCGGGTGCTAAAAAGAGCAGCATCGGCATGTTTAGCACGTCGTTTGGTAGAAATCCACGTGCGCGTTCTGCCGAAAGCACCATTTGCATGCACATCTTGTGGTTTTGCAGAAAACTTCAATCTCGTCTACCAAAAGATGCATGTGCATGCTTAAAACGCGTTTTCGCACGAATCCGTGCGCGGGTGCTAAAAAGAGCAGCATCGGCATGCTTAGCACGTTGTTTGGTAGAAATCCACGTGCGCGTTCTGCGAAAAGCACCATTTGCATGCACATCTTGTGGTTTTGCAGAAAACTTCAATCTCGTCTACCAAAAGATGCATGTGCATGCTTAAAACGCGTTTTCGCACGAATCCGTGCGCGGGTGCTAAAAAGAGCAGCATCGGCATGTTTAGCACGTCGTTTGGTAGAAATCCACGTGCGCGTTCTGCCAAAAGCACCATTTGCATGCACATCTTGTGGTTTTGCAGAAAACTTCAATCTCGTCTACCAAAAGATGCATGTGCATGCTTAAAACGCGTTTTCGCACGAATCCGTGCGCGGGTGCTAAAAAGAGCAGCATCGGCATGCTTAGCACGTCGTTTGGTAGAAATCCACGTGCGCGTTCTGCCAAAAGCACCATTTGCATGCACATCTTGTGGTTTTGCAGAAAACTTCATCCGCGTCTACCAAAAGATGCATGTGCATGCTTAAAACGCGTTTTCGCGCGAATCCGTGCGCGGGTGCTAAAAAGAGCAGCATCGGCATGTTTAGCACGTCGTTTGGTAGAAATCCACGTGCGCGTTCTGCCAAAAGCACCATTTGCATGCACATCTTGTGGTTTTGCAGAAAACTTCAATCTCGTCTACCAAAAGATGCATGTGCATGCTTAAAACGCGTTTTCGCACGAATCCGTGCGCGGGTGCTAAAAAGAGCAGCATCGGCATGCTTAGCACGTTGTTTGGTAGAAATCCACGTGCGCGTTCTGCGAAAAGCACCATTTGCATGCACATCTTGTGGTTTTGCAGAAAACTTCAATCTCGTCTACCAAAAGATGCATGTGCATGCTTAAAACGCGTTTTCGCACGAATCCGTGCGCGGGTGCTAAAAAGAGCAGCATCGGCATGCTTAGCACGTTGTTTGGTAGAAATTCACGTGCGCGTTCTGCGAAAAGCACCATTTGCATGCACATCTTGTGGTTTTGCAGAAAACTTCAATCTCGTCTACCAAAAGATGCATGTGCATGCTTAAAACGCGTTTTCGCACAAATCCGTGCGCGGGTGCTAAAAAGAGCAGCATCGGCATGCTTAGCACGTCGTTTGGTAGAAATCCACGTGCGCGTTCTGCCAAAAGCACCATTTGCATGCACATCTTGTGGTTTTGCAGAAAACTTCATCCGCGTCTACCAAAAGATGCATGTGCATGCTTAAAACGCGTTTCCGCACGAATCCGTGCGCGGGTGCTAAAAAGAGCAGCATCGGCATGCTTAGCACGTTGTTTGGTAGAAATCCACGTGCGCGTTCTGCGAAAAGCACCATTTGCATGCACATCTTGTGGTTTTGCAGAAAACTTCAATCTCGTCTACCAAAAGATGCATGTGCATGCTTAAAACGCGTTTTCGCACGAATCCGTGCGCGGGTGCTAAAAAGAGCTGCATCGGCTTGCTTAGCACGTTGTTTGGTAGAAATCCACGTGCGCGTTCTGCGAAAAGCACCATTTGCATGCACATCTTGTGGTTTTGCAGAAAACTTCAATCTCGTCTACCAAAAGATGCATGTGCATGCTTAAAACGCGTTTTCGCACAAATCCGTGCGCGGGTGCTAAAAAGAGCAGCATCGGCATGCTTAGCACGTCGTTTGGTAGAAATCCACGTGCGCGTTCTGCCAAAAGCACCATTTGCATGCACATCTTGTGGTTTTGCAGAAAACTTCATCCGCGTCTACCAAAAGATGCATGTGCATGCTTAAAACGCGTTTTCGCGCGAATCCGTGCGCGGGGTGCTAAAAAGAGCAGCATCGGCATGTTTAGCACGTCGTTTGGTAGAAATCCACGTGCGCGTTCTGCCAAAAGCACCATTTGCATGCACATCTTGTGGTTTTGCAGAAAACTTCAATCTCGTCTACCAAAAGATGCATGTGCATGCTTTAAAACGCGTTTTCGCACGAATCCGTGCGCGGGTGCTAAAAAGAGCAGCATCGGCATGCTTAGCACGTTGTTTGGTAGAAATCCACGTGCGCGTTCTGCGAAAAGCACCATTTGCATGCACATCTTGTGGTTTTGCAGAAAACTTCAATCTCGTCTACCAAAAGATGCATGTGCATGCTTAAAACGCGTTTTCGCACAAATCCGTGCGCGGGGTGCTAAAAAGAGCAGCATCGGCATGCTTAGCACGTCGTTTGGTAGAAATCCACGTGCGCGTTCTGCGAAAAGCACCATTTGCATGCACATCTTGTGGTTTTGCAGAAAACTTCAATCTCGTCTACCAAAAGATGCATGTGCATGCTTAAAACGCGTTTTCGCACAAATCCGTGCGCGGGTGCTAAAAAGAGCAGCATCGGCATGCTTAGCACGTCGTTTGGTAGAAATCCACGTGCGCGTTCTGCGAAAAGCACCATTTGCATGCACATCTTGTGGTTTTGCAGAAAACTTCAATCTCGTCTACCAAAAGATGCATGTGCATGCTTAAAACGCGTTTTCGCACAAATCCGTGCGCGGGTGCTAAAAAGAGCAGCATCGGCATGCTTAGCACGTCGTTTGGTAGAAATCCACGTGCGCGTTCTGCCAAGAGCACCATTTGCATGCACATCTTGTGGTTTTGCAGAAAACTTCATCCGCGTCTACCAAAAGATGCATGTGCATGCTTAAAACGCGTTTTCGCACGAATCCGTGCGCGGGTGCTAAAAAGAGCAGCATCGGCATGCTTAGCACGTCGTTTGGTAGAAATCCACGTGCGCGTTCTGCCAAAAGCACCATTTGCATGCACATCTTGTGGTTTTGCAGAAAACTTCATCCGCGTCTACCAAAAGATGCATGTGCATGCTTAAAACGCGTTTTCGCACGAATCCGTGCGCGGGTGCTAAAAAGAGCAGCATCGGCATGCTTAGCACGTTGTTTGGTAGAAATCCACGTGCGCGTTCTGCGAAAAGCACCATTTGCATGCACATCTTGTGGTTTTGCAGAAAACTTCAATCTCGTCTACCAAAAGATGCATGTGCATGCTTAAAACGCGTTTTCGCACAAATCCGTGCGCGGGTGCTAAAAAGAGCAGCATCGGCATGCTTAGCACGTCGTTTGTTAGAAATCCACGTGCGCGTTCTGCCAAAAGCACCATTTGCATGCACATCTTGTGGTTTTGCAGAAAACTTCATCCGCGTCTACCAAAAGATGCATGTGCATGCTTAAAACGCGTTTTCGCGCGAATCCGTGCGCGGGTGCTAAAAAGAGCAGCATCGGCATGTTTAGCACGTCGTTTGGTAGAAATCCACGTGCGCGTTCTGCCAAAAGCACCATTTGCATGCACATCTTGTGGTTTTGCAGAAAACTTCAATCTCGTCTACCAAAAGATGCACGTGCATGCTTAAAACGCGTTTTCGCACGAATCCGTGCGCGGGTGCTAAAAAGAGCAGCATCGGCATGCTTAGCACGTTGTTTGGTAGAAATCCACGTGCGCGTTCTGCGAAAAGCACCATTTGCATGCACATCTTGTGGTTTTGCAGAAAACTTCAATCTCGTCTACCAAAAGATGCATGTGCATGCTTAAAACGCGTTTTCGGACAAATCCGTGCGCGGGTGCTAAAAAGAGCAGCATCGGCATGCTTAGCACGTCGTTTGGTAGAAATCCACGTGCGCGTTCTGCCAAGAGCACCATTTGCATGCACATCTTGTGGTTTTGCAGAAAACTTCATCCGCGTCTACCAAAAGATGCATGTGCATGCTTAAAACGCGTTTTCGCACGAATCCGTGCGCGGGTGCTAAAAAGAGCAGCATCGGCATGCTTAGCACGGCGTTTGGTAGAAATCCACGTGCGCGTTCTGCCAAAAGCACCATTTGCATGCACATCTTGTGGTTTTGCAGAAAACTTCATCCGCGTCTACCAAAAGATGCATGTGCATGCTTAAAACGCGTTTTCGCACGAATCCGTGCGCGGGTGCTAAAAAGAGCAGCATCGGCATGCTTAGCACGTCGTTTGGTAGAAATCCACGTGCGCGTTCTGCCAAAAGCACCATTTGCATGCACATCTTGTGGTTTTGCAGAAAACTTCATCCGCGTCTACCAAAAGATGCATGTGCATGCTTAAAACGCGTTTTCGCACGAATCCGTGCGCGGGTGCTAAAAAGAGCAGCATCGGCATGCTTAGCACGTTGTTTGGTAGAAATCCACGTGCGCGTTCTGCGAAAAGCACCATTTGCATGCACATCTTGTGGTTTTGCAGAAAACTTCAATCTCGTCTACCAAAAGATGCATGTGCATGCTTAAAACGCGTTTTCGCACAAATCCGTGCGCGGGTGCTAAAAAGAGCAGCATCGGCATGCTTAGCACGTCGTTTGGTAGAAATCCACGTGCGCGTTCTGCCGAAAGAACCATTTGCATGCACATCTTGTGGTTTTGCAGAAAACTTCATCCGCGTCTACCAAAAGATGCATGTGCATGCTTAAAACGCGTTTTCGCGCGAATCCGTGCGCGGGTGCTAAAAAGAGCAGCATCGGCATGTTTAGCACGTCGTTTGGTAGAAATCCACGTGCGCGTTCTGCCAAAAGCACCATTTGCATGCACATCTTGTGGTTTTGCAGAAAACTTCAATCTCGTCTACCAAAAGATGCATGTGCATGCTTAAAACGCGTTTTCGCACAAATCCGTGCGCGGGTGCTAAAAAGAGCAGCATCGGCATGCTTAGCACGTCGTTTGTTAGAAATCCACGTGCGCGTTCTGCCAAAAGCACCATTTGCATGCACATCTTGTGGTTTTGCAGAAAACTTCATCCGCGTCTACCAAAAGATGCATGTGCATGCTTAAAACGCGTTTTCGCGCGAATCCGTGCGCGGGTGCTAAAAAGAGCAGCATCGGCATGTTTAGCACGTCGTTTGGTAGAAATCCACGTGCGCGTTCTGCCAAAAGCACCATTTGCATGCACATCTTGTGGTTTTGCAGAAAACTTCAATCTCGTCTACCAAAAGATGCACGTGCATGCTTAAAACGCGTTTTCGCACGAATCCGTGCGCGGGTGCTAAAAAGAGCAGCATCGGCATGCTTAGCACGTTGTTTGGTAGAAATCCACGTGCGCGTTCTGCGAAAAGCACCATTTGCATGCACATCTTGTGGTTTTGCAGAAAACTTCAATCTCGTCTACCAAAAGATGCATGTGCATGCTTAAAACGCGTTTTCGGACAAATCCGTGCGCGGGTGCTAAAAAGAGCAGCATCGGCATGCTTAGCACGTCGTTTGGTAGAAATCCACGTGCGCGTTCTGCCAAGAGCACCATTTGCATGCACATCTTGTGGTTTTGCAGAAAACTTCATCCGCGTCTACCAAAAGATGCATGTGCATGCTTAAAACGCGTTTTCGCACGAATCCGTGCGCGGGTGCTAAAAAGAGCAGCATCGGCATGCTTAGCACGGCGTTTGGTAGAAATCCACGTGCGCGTTCTGCCAAAAGCACCATTTGCATGCACATCTTGTGGTTTTGCAGAAAACTTCATCCGCGTCTACCAAAAGATGCATGTGCATGCTTAAAACGCGTTTTCGCACGAATCCGTGCGCGGGTGCTAAAAAGAGCAGCATCGGCATGCTTAGCACGTCGTTTGGTAGAAATCCACGTGCGCGTTCTGCCAAAAGCACCATTTGCATGCACATCTTGTGGTTTTGCAGAAAACTTCATCCGCGTCTACCAAAAGATGCATGTGCATGCTTAAAACGCGTTTTCGCACGAATCCGTGCGCGGGTGCTAAAAAGAGCAGCATCGGCATGCTTAGCACGTTGTTTGGTAGAAATCCACGTGCGCGTTCTGCGAAAAGCACCATTTGCATGCACATCTTGTGGTTTTGCAGAAAACTTCAATCTCGTCTACCAAAAGATGCATGTGCATGCTTAAAACGCGTTTTCGCACAAATCCGTGCGCGGGTGCTAAAAAGAGCAGCATCGGCATGCTTAGCACGTCGTTTGGTAGAAATCCACGTGCGCGTTCTGCCGAAAGAACCATTTGCATGCACATCTTGTGGTTTTGCAGAAAACTTCATCCGCGTCTACCAAAAGATGCATGTGCATGCTTAAAACGCGTTTTCGCGCGAATCCGTGCGCGGGTGCTAAAAAGAGCAGCATCGGCATGTTTAGCACGTCGTTTGGTAGAAATCCACGTGCGCGTTCTGCCAAAAGCACCATTTGCATGCACATCTTGTGGTTTTGCAGAAAACTTCAATCTCGTCTACCAAAAGATGCATGTGCATGCTTAAAACGCGTTTTCGCACGAATCCGTGCGCGGGTGCTAAAAAGAGCAGCATCGGCATGCTTAGCACGTTGTTTGGTAGAAATCCACGTGCGCGTTCTGCGAAAAGCACCATTTGCATGCACATCTTGTGGTTTTGCAGAAAACTTCAATCTCGTCTACCAAAAGATGCATGTGCATGCTTAAAACGCGTTTTCGCACGAATCCGTGCGCGGGTGCTAAAAAGAGCAGCATCGGCATGTTTAGCACGTCGTTTGGTAGAAATCCACGTGCGCCTTCTGCCAAAAGCACCATTTGCATGCACATCTTGTGGTTTTGCAGAAAACTTCAATCTCGTCTACCAAAAGATGCATGTGCATGCTTAAAACGCGTTTTCGCACGAATCCGTGCGCGGGTGCTAAAAAGAGCAGCATCGGCATGCTTAGCACGTCGTTTGGTAGAAATCCACGTGCGCGTTCTGCCAAAAGCACCATTTGCATGCACATCTTGTGGTTTTGCAGAAAACTTCATCCGCGTCTACCAAAAGATGCATGTGCATGCTTAAAACGCGTTTTCGCGCGAATCCGTGCGCGGGTGCTAAAAAGAGCAGCATCGGCATGTTTAGCACGTCGTTTGGTAGAAATCCACGTGCGCGTTCTGCCAAAAGCACCATTTGCATGCACATCTTGTGGTTTTGCAGAAAACTTCAATCTCGTCTACCAAAAGATGCATGTGCATGCTTAAAACGCGTTTTCGCACGAATCCGTGCGCGGGTGCTAAAAAGATCTGTCTCGCGTGTGTTAGCACGTTGTTTGGTAGAAATCCACGTGCGCGTTCTGCGAAAAGCACCATTTGCATGCACATCTTGTGGTTTTGCAGAAAACTTCAATCTCGTCTACCAAAAGATGCATGTGCATGCTTAAAACGCGTTTTCGCACGAATCCGTGCGCGGGTGCTAAAAAGAGCAGCATCGGCATGCTTAGCACGTTGTTTGGTAGAAATTCACGTGCGCGTTCTGCGAAAAGCACCATTTGCATGCACATCTTGTGGTTTTGCAGAAAACTTCAATCTCGTCTACCAAAAGATGCATGTGCATGCTTAAAACGCGTTTTCGCACAAATCCGTGCGCGGGTGCTAAAAAGAGCAGCATCGGCATGCTTAGCACGTCGTTTGGTAGAAATCCACGTGCGCGTTCTGCCAAAAGCACCATTTGCATGCACATCTTGTGGTTTTGCAGAAAACTTCATCCGCGTCTACCAAAAGATGCATGTGCATGCTTAAAACGCGTTTCCGCACGAATCCGTGCGCGGGTGCTAAAAAGAGCAGCATCGGCATGCTTAGCACGTTGTTTGGTAGAAATCCACGTGCGCGTTCTGCGAAAAGCACCATTTGCATGCACATCTTGTGGTTTTGCAGAAAACTTCAATCTCGTCTACCAAAAGATGCATGTGCATGCTTAAAACGCGTTTTCGCACGAATCCGTGCGCGGGTGCTAAAAAGAGCTGCATCGGCTTGCTTAGCACGTTGTTTGGTAGAAATCCACGTGCGCGTTCTGCGAAAAGCACCATTTGCATGCACATCTTGTGGTTTTGCAGAAAACTTCAATCTCGTCTACCAAAAGATGCATGTGCATGCTTAAAACGCGTTTTCGCACAAATCCGTGCGCGGGTGCTAAAAAGAGCAGCATCGGCATGCTTAGCACGTCGTTTGGTAGAAATCCACGTGCGCGTTCTGCCAAAAGCACCATTTGCATGCACATCTTGTGGTTTTGCAGAAAAACTTCATCCGCGTCTACCAAAAGATGCATGTGCATGCTTAAAACGCGTTTTCGCGCGAATCCGTGCGCGGGTGCTAAAAAGAGCAGCATCGGCATGTTTAGCACGTCGTTTGGTAGAAATCCACGTGCGCGTTCTGCCCAAAAGCACCATTTGCATGCACATCTTGTGGTTTTGCAGAAAACTTCAATCTCGTCTACCAAAAGAATGCATGTGCATGCTTAAAACGCGTTTTCGCACGAAATCCGTGCGCGGGTGCTAAAAAGAGCAGCATCGGCATGCTTAGCACGTTGTTTGGTAGAAATCCACGTGCGCGTTCTGCGAAAAGCACCATTTGCATGCACATCTTGTGGTTTTGCAGAAAACTTCAATCTCGTCTACCAAAAGATGCATGTGCATGCTTAAAACGCGTTTTCGCACAAATCCGTGCGCGGGTGCTAAAAGAGCAGCATCGGCATGCTTAGCACGTCGTTTGGTAGAAATCCACGTGCGCGTTCTGCGAAAAGCACCATTTGCATGCACATCTTGTGGTTTTGCAGAAAACTTCAATCTCGTCTACCAAAAAGATGCATGTGCATGCTTAAAACGCGTTTTCGCACAAATCCGTGCGCGGGTGCTAAAAAGAGCAGCAGCATGCTTAGCACGTCGTTTGGTAGAAATCCACGTGCGCGTTCTGCGAAAAGCACCATTTGCATGCACATCTTGTGGTTTTGCAGAAAACTTCAATCTCGTCTACCAAAAGATGCATGTGCATGCTTAAAACGCGTTTTCGCACAAATCCGTGCGCGGGTGCTAAAAAGAGCAGCATCGGCATGCTTAGCACGTCGTTTGGTAGAAATCCACGTGCGCGTTCTGCCAAGAGCACCATTTGCATGCACATCTTGTGGTTTTGCAGAAAACTTCATCCGCGTCTACCAAAAGATGCATGTGCATGCTTAAAACGCGTTTTCGCACGAATCCGTGCGCGGGTGCTAAAAAGAGCAGCATCGGCATGCTTAGCACGTCGTTTGGTAGAAATCCACGTGCGCGTTCTGCCAAAAGCACCATTTGCATGCACATCTTGTGGTTTTGCAGAAAACTTCATCCGCGTCTACCAAAAGATGCATGTGCATGCTTAAAACGCGTTTTCGCACGAATCCGTGCGCGGGTGCTAAAAAGAGCAGCATCGGCATGCTTAGCACGTTGTTTGGTAGAAATCCACGTGCGCGTTCTGCGAAAAGCACCATTTGCATGCACATCTTGTGGTTTTGCAGAAAACTTCAATCTCGTCTACCAAAAGATGCATGTGCATGCTTAAAACGCGTTTTCGCACAAATCCGTGCGCGGGTGCTAAAAAGAGCAGCATCGGCATGCTTAGCACGTCGTTTGGTAGAAATCCACGTGCGCGTTCTGCCAAAAGCACCATTTGCATGCACATCTTGTGGTTTTGCAGAAAACTTCATCCGCGTCTACCAAAAGATGCATGTGCATGCTTAAAACGCGTTTTCGCGCGAATCCGTGCGCGGGTGCTAAAAAGAGCAGCATCGGCATGTTTAGCACGTCGTTTGGTAGAAATCCACGTGCGCGTTCTGCCAAAAGCACCATTTGCATGCACATCTTGTGGTTTTGCAGAAAACTTCAATCTCGTCTACCAAAAGATGCATGTGCATGCTTAAAACGCGTTTTCGCACGAATCCGTGCGCGGGTGCTAAAAAGAGCAGCATCGGCATGCTTAGCACGTTGTTTGGTAGAAATCCACGTGCGCGTTCTGCGAAAAGCACCATTTGCATGCACATCTTGTGGTTTTGCAGAAAACTTCAATCTCGTCTACCAAAAGATGCATGTGCATGCTTAAAACGCGTTTTCGGACAAATCCGTGCGCGGGTGCTAAAAAGAGCAGCATCGGCATGCTTAGCACGTCGTTTGGTAGAAATCCACGTGCGCGTTCTGCCAAGAGCACCATTTGCATGCACATCTTGTGGTTTTGCAGAAAACTTCATCCGCGTCTACCAAAAGATGCATGTGCATGCTTAAAACGCGTTTTCGCACGAATCCGTGCGCGGGTGCTAAAAAGAGCAGCATCGGCATGCTTAGCACGTCGTTTGGTAGAAATCCACGTGCGCGTTCTGCCAAAAGCACCATTTGCATGCACATCTTGTGGTTTTGCAGAAAACTTCATCCGCGTCTACCAAAAGATGCATGTGCATGCTTAAAACGCGTTTTCGCACGAATCCGTGCGCGGGTGCTAAAAAGAGCAGCATCGGCATGCTTAGCACGTTGTTTGGTAGAAATCCACGTGCGCGTTCTGCGAAAAGCACCATTTGCATGCACATCTTGTGGTTTTGCAGAAAACTTCAATCTCGTCTACCAAAAGATGCATGTGCATGCTTAAAACGCGTTTTCGCACAAATCCGGGCGCGGGTGCTAAAAAGAGCAGCATCGGCATGCTTAGCACGTCGTTTGGTAGAAATCCACGTGCGCGTTCTGCCAAGAGCACCATTTGCATGCACATCTTGTGGTTTTGCAGAAAACTTCATCCGCGTCTAACAAAAGATGCATGTGCATGCTTAAAACGCGTTTTCGCACGAATCCGTGCGCGGGTGCTAAAAAGAGCAGCATCGGCATGCTTAGCACGTCGTGTAGTAGAAATCCACGTGCGCGTTCTGCCAAAAGCACCATTTGCATGCACATCTTGTGGTTTTGCAGAAAACTTCATCCGCGTCTACCAAAAGATGCATGTGCATGCTTAAAACGCGTTTTCGCACGAATCCGTGCGCGGGTGCTAAAAAGAGCAGCATCGGCATGCTTAGCACGTTGTTTGGTAGAAATCCACGTGCGCGTTCTGCGAAAAGCACCATTTGCATGCACATCTTGTGGTTTTGCAGAAAACTTGAATCTCGTCTACCAAAAGATGCATGTGCATGCTTAAAACGCGTTTTCGCACGAATCCGTGCGCGGGTGCTAAAAAGAGCAGCATCGGCATGCTTAGCACGTTGTTTCGTAGAAATCACGTGCGCGTTCTGCGAAAAGCACCATTTGCATGCACATCTTGTGGTTTTGCAGAAAACTTCAATCTCGTCTACCAAAAGATGCATGTGCATGCTTAAAACGCGTTTTCGCACGAATCCGTGCGCGGGTGCTAAAAAGAGCAGCATCGGCATGCTTAGCACGTCGTTTGGTAGAAATCCACGTGCGCGTTCTGCCAAAAGCACCATTTGCATGCACATCTTGTGGTTTTGCAGAAAACTTCATCCGCGTCTACCAAAAGATGCATGTGCATGCTTAAAACGCGTTTCCGCACGAATCCGTGCGCGGGTGCTAAAAAGAGCAGCATCGGCATGCTTAGCACGTTGTTTGGTAGAAATCCACGTGCGCGTTCTGCGAAAAGCACCATTTGCATGCACATCTTGTGGTTTTGCAGAAAACTTCAATCTCGTCTACCAAAAGATGCATGTGCATGCTTAAAACGCGTTTTCGCACGAATCCGTGCGCGGGTGCTAAAAAGAGCTGCATCGGCTTGCTTAGCACGTTGTTTGGTAGAAATCCACGTGCGCGTTCTGCCAAAAGCACCATTTGCATGCACATCTTGTGGTTTTGCAGAAAACTTCAATCTCGTCTACCAAAAGATGCATGTGCATGCTTAAAACGCGTTTTCGCACAAATCCGTGCGCGGGTGCTAAAAAGAGCAGCATCGGCATGCTTAGCACGTCGTTTGGTAGAAATCCACGTGCGCGTTCTGCCAAAAGCACCATTTGCATGCACATCTTGTGGTTTTGCAGAAAACTTCATCCGCGTCTACCAAAAGATGCATGTGCATGCTTAAAACGCGTTTTCGCGCGAATCCGTGCGCGGGTGCTAAAAAGAGCAGCATCGGCATGTTTAGCACGTCGTTTGGTAGAAATCCACGTGCGCGTTCTGCCAAAAGCACCATTTGCATGCACATCTTGTGGTTTTGCAGAAAACTTCAATCTCGTCTACCAAAAGATGCATGTGCATGCTTAAAACGCGTTTTCGCACGAATCCGTGCGCGGGTGCTAAAAAGAGCAGCATCGGCATGCTTAGCACGTTGTTTGGTAGAAATCCACGTGCGGGTTCTGCGAAAAGCACCATTTGCATGCACATCTTGTGGTTTTGCAGAAAACTTCAATCTCGTCTACCAAAAGATGCATGTGCATGCTTAAAACGCGTTTTCGCACAAATCCGTGCGCGGGTGCTAAAAAGAGCAGCATCGGCATGCTTAGCACGTCGTTTGGTAGAAATCCACGTGCGCGTTCTGCCAAGAGCACCATTTGCATGCACATCTTGTGGTTTTGCAGAAAACTTCATCCGCGTCTACCAAAAGATGCATGTGCATGCTTAAAACGCGTTTTCGCACGAATCCGTGCGCGGGGTGCTAAAAAGAGCAGCATCGGCATGCTTAGCACGTCGTTTGGTAGAAATCCACGTGCGCGTTCTGCCAAAAGCACCATTTGCATGCACATCTTGTGGTTTTGCAGAAAACTTCATCCGCGTCAACCAAAAGATGCATGTGCATGCTTAAAACGCGTTTTCGCACGAATCCGTGCGCGGGTGCTAAAAAGAGCAGCATCGGCATGCTTAGCACGTTGTTTGATAGAAATACACGTGCGCGTTCTGCGAAAAGCACCATTTGCATGCACATCTTGTGGTTTTGCAGAAAACTTCAATCTCGTCTACCAAAAGATGCATGTGCATGCTTAAAACGCGTTTTCGCACAAATCCGTGCGCGGGTGCTAAAAAGAGCAGCATCGGCATGCTTAGCACGTCATTTGGTAGAAATCCACGTGCGCGTTCTGCCAAGAGCACCATTTGCATGCACATCTTGTGGTTTTGCAGAAAACTTCATCCGCGTCTAACAAAAGATGCATGTGCATGCTTAAAACGCGTTTTCGCACGAATCCGTGCGCGGGTGCTAAAAAGAGCAGCATCGGCATGCTTAGCACGTCGTGTAGTAGAAATCCACGTGCGCGTTCTGCCAAAAGCACCATTTGCATGCACATCTTGTGGTTTTGCCGAAAACTTCATCCGCGTCTACCAAAAGATGCATGTGCATGCTTAAAACGCGTTTTCGCACGAATCCGTGCGCGGGTGCTAAAAAGAGCAGCATCGGCATGCTTAGCACGTCGTTTGGTAGAAATCCACGTGCGCGTTCTGCCAAAAGCACCATTTGCATGCACATCTTGTGGTTTTGCAGAAAACTTCATCCGCGTCTACCAAAAGATGCATGTGCATGCTTAAAACGCGTTTTCGCACGAATCCGTGCGCGGGTGCTAAAAAGAGCAGCATCGGCATGCTTAGCACGTTGTTTGGTAGAAATCCACGTGCGCGTTCTGCGAAAAGCACCATTTGCATGCACATCTTGTGGTTTTGCAGAAAACTTGAATCTCGTCTACCAAAAGATGCATGTGCATGCTTAAAACGCGTTTTTGCACGAATCCGTGCGCGGGTGCTAAAAAGAGCAGCATCGGCATGCTTAGCACGTTGTTTGGTAGAAATCCACGTGCGCGTTCTGCGAAAAGCACCATTTGCATGCACATCTTGTGGTTTTGCAGAAAACTTCAATCTCGTCTACCAAAAGATGCATGTGCATGCTTAAAACGCGTTTTCGCACGAATCCGTGCGCGGGTGCTAAAAAGAGCAGCATCGGCATGCTTAGCACTTTGTTTGGTAGAAATCCACGTGCGCGTTCTGCGAAAAGCACCATTTGCATGCACATCTTGTGGTTTTGCAGAAAACTTCAATTTCGTCTACCAAAAGATGCATGTGCATGCTTAAAACGCGTTTTCGCACGAATCCGTGCGCGGGTGCTAAAAAGAGCAGCATCGGCATGCTTAGCACGTTGTTTGGTAGAAATCCACGTGCGCGTTCTGCGAAAAGCACCATTTGCCTGCACATCTTGTGGTTTTGCAGAAAACTTCAATCTCGTCTACCAAAAGATGCATGTGCATGCTTAAAACGCGTTTTCGCACAAATCCGTGCGCGGGTGCTAAAAAGAGCAGCATCGGCATGCTTAGCACGTCGTTTGGTAGAAATCCACGTGCGCGTTCTGCCAAGAGCACCATTTGCATGCACATCTTGTGGTTTTGCAGAAAACTTCATCCGCGTCTACCAAAAGATGCATGTGCGAGCTTAAAACGCGTTTTCGCACGAATCCGTGCGCGGGTGCTAAAAAGAGCAGCATCGGCATGCTTAGCACGTTGTTTGGTAGAAATCCACGTGCGCGTTCTGCGAAAAGCACCATTTGCATGCACATCTTGTGCTTTTGCAGAAAACTTCAATCTCGTCTACCAAAAGATGCATGTGCATGCTTAAAACGCGTTTTCGCACGAATCCGTGCGCGGGTGCTAAAAAGAGCAGCATCGGCATGCTTAGCACGTCGTTTGGTAGAAATCCACGTGCGCGTTCTGCCAAAAGCACCATTTGCATGCACATCTTGTGGTTTTGCAGAAAACTTCAATCTCGTCTACCAAAAGATGCATGTGCATGCTTAAAACGCGTTTTCGCACAAATCCGTGCGCGGGTGCTAAAAAGAGCAGCATCGGCATGCTTAGCACGTCGTTTGGTAGAAATCCACGTGCGCGTTCTGCCAAAAGCACCTTTTGCATGCACATCTTGTGGTTTTGCAGAAAACTTCATCCGCGTCTACCAAAAGATGCATGTGCATGCTTAAAACGCGTTTTCGCGCGAATCCGTGCGCGGGTGCTAAAAAGAGCAGCATCGGCATGTTTAGCACGTCGTTTGGTAGAAATCCACGTGCGCGTTCTGCCAAAAGCACCATTTGCATGCACATCTTGTGGTTTTGCAGAAAACTTCAATCTCGTCTACCAAAAGATGTATGTGCATGCTTAAAACGCGTTTTCGCACGAATCCGTGCGCGGGTGCTAAAAAGAGCAGCATCGGCATGCTTAGCACGTTGTTGGGTAGAAATCCACGTGCGCGTTCTGCGAAAAGCACCATTTGCATGCACATCTTGTGGTTTTGCAGAAAACTTCAATCTCGTCTACCAAAAGATGCATGTGCATGCTTAAAACGCGTTTTCGCACAAATCCGTGCGCGGGTGCTAAAAAGAGCAGCATCGGCATGCTTAGCACGTCGTTTGGTAGAAATCCACGTGCGCGTTCTGCCAAAAGCACCATTTGCATGCACATCTTGTGGTTTTGCAGAAAACTTCATCCGCGTCTACCAAAAGATGCATGTGCATGCTTAAAACGCGTTTTCGCACGAATCCGTGCGCGGGTGCTAAAAAGAGCAGCATCGGCATGCTTAGCACGTTCTTTGGTAGAAAACCACGTGCGCGTTCTGCCAAAAGCACCATTTGCATGCACATCTTGTGGTTTTGCAGAAAACTTCAATCTCGTCTACCAAAAGATGCATGTGCATGCTTAAAACGCGTTTTCGCACGAATCCGTGCGCGGGTGCTAAAAAGAGCAGCATCGGCATGCTTAGCACGTTGTTTGGTAGAAATCCACGTGCGCGTTCTGCGAAAAGCACCATTTGCATGCACATCTTGTGGTTTTGCAGAAAACTTCAATCTCGTCTACCAAAAGATGCATGTGCATGCTTAAAACGCGTTTTCGCACAAATCAGTGCGCGGGTGCTAAAAAGAGCAGCATCGGCATGCTTAGCACGTCGTTTGGTAGAAATCCACGTGCGCGTTCTGCCAAAAGCACCATTTGCATGCACATCTTGTGGTTTTGCAGAAAACTTCATCCGCGTCTACCAAAAGATGCATGTGCATGCTTAAAACGCGTTTTCGCGCGAATCCGTGCGCGGGTGCTAAAAAGAGCAGCATCGGCATGCTTAGCACGTTGTTTGGTAGAAATCCACGTGCGCGTTCTGCGAAAAGCACCATTTGCATGCACATCTTGTGGTTTTGCAGAAAACTTCAATCTCGTCTACCAAAAGATGCATGTGCATGCTTAAAATGCGTTTTCGCACAAATCCGTGCGCGGGTGCTAAAAAGAGCAGCATCGGCATGCTTAGCACGTCGTTTGGTAGAAATCCACGTGCGCGTTCTGCCAAAAGCACCATTTGCATGCATATCTTGTGGTTTTGCAGAAAACTTCATCCGCGTCTACCAAAAGATGCATGTGCATGCTTAAAACGCGTTTTCGCACGAATCCGTGCGCGGGTGCTAAAAAGAGCAGCATCGGCATGCTTAGCACGTTGTTTGGTAGAAATCCACGTGCGCGTTCTGCCAAAAGCACCATTTGCATGCACATCTTGTGGTTTTGCAGAAAACTTCAATCTCGTCTACCAAAAGATGCATGTGCATGCTTAAAACGCGTTTTCGCACGAATCCGTGCGCGGGTGCTAAAAAGAGCAGCATCGGCATGCTTAGCACGTTGTTTGGTTGAAATCCACGTGCGCGTTCTGCGAAAAGCACCATTTGCATGCACATCTTGTGGTTTTGCAGAAAACTTCAATCTCGTCTACCAAAAGATGCATGTGCATGCTTAAAACGCGTTTTCGCACGAATCCGTGCGCGGGTGCTAAAAAGAGCAGCATCGGCATGCTTAGCACGTTGTTTGGTAGAAATCCACGTGCGCGTTCTGCCAAAAGCACCATTTGCATGCACATCTTGTGGTTTTGCAGAAAACTTCATCCGCGACTACCAAAAGATGCATGTGCATGCTTAAAACGCGTTTTCGCACGAATCCGTGCGCGGGTGCTAAAAAGAGCAGCATCGGCATGCTTAGCACGTTGTTTGGTTGAAATCCACGTGCGCGTTCTGCGAAAAGCACCATTTGCATGCACATCTTGTGGTTTTGCAGAAAACTTCAATCTCGTCTACCAAAAGATGCATGTGCATGCTTAAAACGCGTTTTCGCACGAATCCGTGCGCGGGTGCTAAAAAGAGCAGCATCGGCATGCTTAGCACGTTGTTTGGTAGAAATCCACGTGCGCGTTCTGCGAAAAGCACCATTCGCATGCACATCTTGTGGTTTTGCAGAAAACTTCAATCTCGTCTACCAAAAGATGCATGTGCATGCTTAAAACGCGTTTTCGCACAAATCCGTGCGCGGGTGCTAAAAAGAGCAGCATCGGCATGCTTAGCACGTCGTTTGGTAGAAATCCACGTGCGCGTTCTGCCAAAAGCACCATTTGCATGCACATCTTGTGGTTTTGCAGAAAACTTCATCCGCGACTACCAAAAGATGCATGTGCATGCTTAAAACGCGTTTTCGCACGAATCCGTGCGCGGGTGCTAAAAAGAGCAGCATCGGCATGCTTAGCACGTTGTTTGGTAGAAATCCACGTGCGCGTTCTGCGAAAAGCACCATTTGCATGCACATCTTGTGGTTTTGCAGAAAACTTCAATCTCGTCTACCAAAAGATGCATGTGCATGCTTAAAACGCGTTTTCGCACGAATCCGTGCGCGGGTGCTAAAAAGAGCAGCATCGGCATGCTTAGCACGTTGTTTGGTAGAAATCCACGTGCGCGTTCTGCGAAAAGCACCATTTGCATGCACATCTTGTGGTTTTGCAGAAAACTTCAATCTCGTCTGCCAAAAGATGCAGGTGCATGCTTAAAACGCGTTTTCGCACAAATCCGTGCGCGGGTGCTAAAAAGAGCAGCATCGGTATGCTTAGCACGTCGTTTGGTAGAAATCCACGTGCGCGTTCTGCGAAAAGCACCATTTGCATGCACATCTTGTGGTTTTGCAGAAAACTTCAATCTCGTCTACCAAAAGATGCATGTGCATGCTTAAAACGCGTTTTCGCCCAAATCCGTGCGCGGGTGCTAAAAAGAGCAGCATCGGCATGCTTAGCACGTCGTTTGGTAGAAATCCACGTGCGCGTTCTGCCAAGAGCACCATTTGCATGCACATCTTGTGGTTTTGCAGAAAACTTCATCCGCGTCTACCAAAAGATGCATGTGCATGCTTAAAACGCGTTTTCGCACGAATCCGTGCGCGGGTGCTAAAAAGAGCAGCATCGGCATGCTTAGCACGTCGTTTGGTAGAAATCCACGTGCGCGTTCTGCCAAAAGCACCATTTGCATGCACATCTTGTGGTTTTGCAGAAAACTTCATCCGCGTCTACCAAAAGATGCATGTGCATGCTTAAAACGCGTTTTCGCACGAATCCGTGCGCGGGTGCCAAAAAGAGCAGCATCGGCATGCTTAGCACGTTGTTTGGTAGAAATCCACGTGCGCTTTCTGCGAAAAGCACCATTTGCATGCACATCTTGTGGTTTTGCAGAAAACTTCAATCTCGTCTACCAAAAGATGCATGTGCATGCTTAAAACGCGTTTTCGCACAAATCCGTGCGCGGGTGCTAAAAAGAGCAGCATCGGCATGCTTAGCACGTCGTTTGGTAGAAATCCACGTGCGCGTTCTGCCAAAAGCACCATTTGCATGCACATCTTGTGGTTTTGCAGAAAACTTCATCCGCGTCTACCAAAAGATGCATGTGCATGCTTAAAACGCGTTTTCGCGCGAATCCGTGCGCGGGTGCTAAAAAGAGCAGCATCGGCATGTTTAGCACGTCGTTTGGTAGAAATCCACGTGCGCGTTCTGCCAAAAGCACCATTTGCATGCACATCTTGTGGTTTTGCAGAAAACTTCAATCTCGTCTACCAAAAGATGCATGTGCATGCTTAAAACGCGTTTTCGCACGAATCCGTGCGCGGGTGCTAAAAAGAGCAGCATCGGCATGCTTAGCACGTTGTTTGGTAGAAATCCACGTGCGCGTTCTGCGAAAAGCACCATTTGCATGCACATCTTGTGGTTTTGCAGAAAACTTCAATCTCGTCTACCAAAAGATGCATGTGCATGCTTAAAACGCGTTTTCGCATGAATCCGTGCGCGGGTGCTAAAAAGAGCAGCATCGGCATGCTTAGCACGTTGTTTGGTAGAAATTCACGTGCGCGTTCTGCGAAAAGCACCATTTGCATGCACATCTTGTGGTTTTGCAGAAAACTTCAATCTCGTCTACCAAAAGATGCATGTGCATGCTTAAAACGCGTTTTCGCACAAATCCGTGCGCGGGTGCTAAAAAGAGCAGCATCGGCATGCTTAGCACGTCGTTTGGTAGAAATCCACGTGCGCGTTCTGCCAAAAGCACCATTTGCATGCACATCTTGTGGTTTTGCAGAAAACTTCATCCGCGTCTACCAAAAGATGCATGTGCATGCTTAAAACGCGTTTTCGCACGAATCCGTGCGCGGGTGCTAAAAAGAGCAGCATCGGCATGCTTAGCACGTTGTTTGGTAGAAATCCACGTGCGCGTTCTGCCAAAAGCACCATTTGCATGCACATCTTGTGGTTTTGCAGAAAACTTCAATCTCGTCTACCAAAAGATGCATGTGCATGCTTAAAACGCGTTTTCGCACGAATCCGTGCGCGGGTGCTAAAAAGAGCAGCATCGGCATGCTTAGCACGTTGTTTGGTTGAAATCCACGTGCGCGTTCTGCGAAAAGCACCATTTGCATGCACATCTTGTGGTTTTGCAGAAAACTTCAATCTCGTCTACCAAAAGATGCATGTGCATGCTTAAAACGCGTTTTCGCACGAATCCGTGCGCGGGTGCTAAAAAGAGCAGCATCGGCATGCTTAGCACGTTGTTTGGTTGAAATCCACGTGCGCGTTCTGCGAAAAGCACCATTTGCATGCACATCTTGTGGTTTTGCATAAAACTTCATCCGCGACTACCAAAATATACATGTGCATGCTTAAAACGCGTTTTCGCACGAATCCGTGCGCGGGTGCTAAAAAGAGCAGCATCGGCATGCTTAGCACGTTGTTTGGTTGAAATCCACGTGCGCGTTCTGCGAAAAGCACCATTTGCATGCACATCTTGTGGTTTTGCAGAAAACTTCAATCTCGTCTACCAAAAGATGCATGTGCATGCTTAAAACGCGTTTTCGCACGAATCCGTGCGCGGGTGCTAAAAAGAGCAGCATCGGCATGCTTAGCACGTTGTTTGGTAGAAATCCACGTGCGCGTTCTGCGAAAAGCACCATTTGCATGCACATCTTGTGGTTTTGCAGAAAACTTCAATCTCGTCTACGAAAAGATGCATGTGCATGCTTAAAACGCGTTTTCGCACAAATCCGTGCGCGGGTGCTAAAAAGAGCAGCATCGGCATGCTTAGCACGTCGTTTGGTAGAAATCCACGTGCGCGTTCTGCCAAAAGCACCATTTGCATGCACATCTTGTGGTTTTGCAGAAAACTTCATCCGCGACTACCAAAAGATGCATGTGCATGCTTAAAACGCGTTTTCGCACGAATCCGTGCGCGGGTGCTAAAAAGAGCAGCATCGGCATGCTTAGCACGTTGTTTGGTAGAAATCCACGTGCGCGTTCTGCGAAAAGCACCATTTGCATGCACATCTTGTGGTTTTGCAGAAAACTTCAATCTCGTCTACTAAAAGATGCATGTGCATGCTTAAAACGCGTTTTCGCACGAATCCGTGCGCGGGTGCTAAAAAGAGCAGCATCGGCATGCTTAGCACGTTGTTTGGTAGAAATCCACGTGCGCGTTCTGCGAAAAGCACCATTTGCATGCACATCTTGTGGTTTTGCAGAAAACTTCAATCTCGTCTACCAAAAGATGCATGTGCATGCTTAAAACGCGTTTTCGCACAAATCCGTGCGCGGGTGCTAAAAAGAGCAGCATCGGTATGCTTAGCACGTCGTTTGGTAGAAATCCACGTGCGCGTTCTGCGAAAAGCACCATTTGCATGCACATCTTGTGGTTTTGCAGAAAACTTCAATCTCGTCTACCAAAAGATGCATGTGCATGCTTAAAACGCGTTTTCGCACAAATCCGTGCGCGGGTGCTAAAAAGAGCAGCATCGGCATGCTTAGCACGTCGTTTGGTAGAAATCCACGTGCGCGTTCTGCCAAGAGCACCATTTGCATGCACATCTTGTGGTTTTGCAGAAAACTTCATCCGCGTCTACCAAAAGATGCATGTGCATGCTTAAAACGCGTTTTCGCACGAATCCGTGCGTGGGTGCTAAAAAGAGCAGCATCGGCATGCTTAGCACGTTGTTTGGTAGAAATCCACGTGCGCTTTCTGCGAAAAGCACCATTTGCATGCACATCTTGTGGTTTTGCAGAAAACTTCAATCTCGTCTACCAAAAGATGCATGTGCATGCTTAAAACGCGTTTTCGCACAAATCCGTGCGCGGGTGCTAAAAAGAGCAGCATCGGCATGCTTAGCACGTCGTTTGGTAGAAATCCACGTGCGCGTTCTGCCAAAAGCACCATTTGCATGCACATCTTGTGGTTTTGCAGAAAACTTCATCCGCGTCTACCAAAAGATGCATGTGCATGCTTAAAACGCGTTTTCGCGCGAATCCTTGCGCGGGTGCTAAAAAGAGCAGCATCGGCATGTTTAGCACGTCGTTTGGTAGAAATCCACGTGCGCGTTCTGCCAAAAGCACCATTTGCATGCACATCTTGTGGTTTTGCAGAAAACTTCAATCTCGTCTACCAAAAGATGCATGTGCATGCTTAAAACGCGTTTTCGCACGAATCCGTGCGCGGGTGCTAAAAAGAGCAGCATCGGCATGCTTAGCACGTTGTTTGGTAGAAATCCACGTGCGCGTTCTGCGAAAAGCACCATTTGCATGCACATCTTGTGGTTTTGCAGAAAACTTCAATCTCGTCTACCAAAAGATGCATGTGCATGCTTAAAACGCGTTTTCGCATGAATCCGTGCGCGGGTGCTAAAAAGAGCAGCATCGGCATGCTTAGCACGTTGTTTGGTAGAAATTCACGTGCGCGTTCTGCGAAAAGCACCATTTGCATGCACATCTTGTGGTTTTGCAGAAAACTTCAATCTCGTCTACCAAAGGATGCATGTGCATGCTTAAAACGCGTTTTCGCACAAATCCGTGCGCGGGTGCTAAAAAGAGCAGCATCGGCATGCTTAGCACGTCGTTTGGTAGAAATCCACGTGCGCGTTCTGCCAAAAGCACCATTTGCATGCACATCTTGTGGTTTTGCAGAAAACTTCATCCGCGTCTACCAAAAGATGCGTGTGCATGCTTAAAACGCGTTTTCGCACGAATCCGTGCGCGGGTGCTAAAAAGAGCAGCATCGGCATGCTTAGCACGTTGTTTGGTAGAAATCCACGTGCGCGTTCTGCCAAAAGCACCATTTGCATGCACATCTTGTGGTTTTGCAGAAAACTTCAATCTCGTCTACCAAAAGATGCATGTGCATGCTTAAAACGCGTTTTCGCACGAATCCGTGCGCAGGTGCTAAAAAGAGCAGCATCGGCATGCTTAGCACGTTGTTTGGTTGAAATCCACGTGCGCGTTCTGCGAAAAGCACCATTTGCATGCACATCTTGTGGTTTTGCAGAAAACTTCAATCTCGTCTACCAAAAGATGCATGTGCATGCTTAAAACGCGTTTTCGCACGAATCTGTGCGCGGGTGCTAAAAAGAGCAGCATCGGCATGCTTAGCACGTTGTTTGGTTGAAATCCACGTGCGCGTTCTGCGAAAAGCACCATTTGCATGCACATCTTGTGGTTTTGTAGAAAACTTCAATCTCGTCTACCAAAAGATGCATGTGCATGCTTAAAACGCGTTTTCGCACGAATCCGTGCGCGGGTGCTAAAAAGAGCAGCATCGGCATGCTTAGCACGTTGTTTGGTAGAAATCCACGTGCGCGTTCTGCGAAAAGCACCATTTGCATGCACATCTTGTGGTTTTGCAGAAAACTTCAATCTCGTCTACCAAAAGATGCATGTGCATGCTTAAAACGCGTTTTCGCACGAATCCGTGCGCGGGTGCTAAAAAGAGCAGCATCGGCATGCTTAGCACGTTGTTTGGTAGAAATCCACGTGCGCGTTCTGCGAAAAGCACCATTTGCATGCACATCTTGTGGTTTTGCAGAAAACTTCAATCTCGTCTACCAAAAGATGCATGTGCATGCTTAAAACGCGTTTTCGCACAAATCCGTGCGCGGGTGCTAAAAAGAGCAGCATCGGCATGCTTAGCACGTTGTTTGGTTGAAATCCACGTGCGCGTTCTGCGAAAAGCACTATTTGCATGCACATCTTGTGGTTTTGCAGAAAACTTCAATCTCGTCTACCAAAAGATGCATGTGCATGCTTAAAACGCGTTTTCGCACAAATTCGTGCGCGGGTGCTAAAAAGAGCAGCATCGGTATGCTTAGCACGTCGTTTGGTAGAAATCCACGTGCGCGTTCTGCGAAAAGCACCATTTGCATGCACATCTTGTGGTTTTGCAGAAAACTTCAATCTCGTCTACCAAAAGATGCATGTGCATGCTTAAAACGCGTTTTCGCACAAATCCGTGCGCGGGTGCTAAAAAGAGCAGCATCGGCATGCTTAGCACGTCGTTTGGTAGAAATCTACGTGCGCGTTCTGCCAAGAGCACCATTTGCATGTACATCTTGTGGTTTTGCAGAAAACTTCATCCGCGTCTACCAAAAGATGCATGTGCATGCTTAAAACGCGTTTTCGCACGAATCCGTGCGCGGGTGCTAAAAAGAGCAGCATCGGCATGCTTAGCACGTTGTTTGGTAGAAATCCACGTGCGCTTTCTGCGAAAAGCACCATTTGCATGCACATCTTGTGGTTTTGCAGAAAACTTCAATCTCGTCTACCAAAAGATGCATGTGCATGCTTCAAACGCGTTTTCGCACAAATCCGTGCGCGGGTGCTAAAAAGAGCAGCATCGGCATGCTTAGCACGTCGTTTGGTAGAAATCCACGTGCGCGTTCTGCCAAAAGCACCATTTGCATGCACATCTTGTGGTTTTGCAGAAAACTTCATCCGCGTCTACCAAAAGATGCATGTGCATGCTTAAAACGCGTTTTCGCGCGAATCCGTGCGCGGGTGCTAAAAAGAGCAGCATCGGCATGTTTAGCACGTCGTTTGGTAGAAATCCACGTGCGCGTTCTGCCAAAAGCACCATTTGTATGCACATCTTGTGGTTTTGCAGAAAACTTCAATCTCGTCTACCAAAAGATGCATGTGCATGCTTAAAACGCGTTTTCGCACGAATCCGTGCGCGGGTGCTAAAAAGAGCAGCATCGGCATGCTTAGCACGTTGTTTGGTAGAAATCCACGTGCGCGTTCTGCGAAAAGCACCATTTGCATGCACATCTTGTGGTTTTGCAGAAAACTTCAATCTCGTCTACCAAAAGATGCATGTGCATGCTTAAAACGCGTTTTCGCACGAATCCGTGCGCGGGTGCTAAAAAGAGCAGCATCGGCATGCTTAGCACGTTGTTTGGTAGAAATTCACGTGCGCGTTCTGCGAAAAGCACCATTTGCATGCACATCTTGTGGTTTTGCAGAAAACTTCAATCTCGTCTACCAAAAGATGCATGTGCATGCTTAAAACGCGTTTTCGCACAAATCCGTGCGCGGGTGCTAAAAAGAGCAGCATCGGCATGCTTAGCACGTCGTTTGGTAGAAATCCACGTGCGCGTTCTGCCAAAAGCACCATTTGCATGCACATCTTGTGGTTTTGCAGAAAACTTCATCCGCGTCTACCAAAAGATGCATGTGCATGCTTAAAACGCGTTTTCGCACGAATCCGTGCGCGGGTGCTAAAAAGAGTAGCATCGGCATGCTTAGCACGTTGTTTGGTAGAAATCCACGTGCGTGTTCTGCGAAAAGCACCATTTGCATGCACATCTTGTGGTTTTGCAGAAAACTTCAATCTCGTCTACCAAAAGATGCAAGTGCATGCTTAAAACGCGTTTTCGCACGAATCCGTGCGCGGGTGCTAAAAAGAGCTGCATCGGCTTGCTTAGCACGTTGTTTGGTAGAAATCCACGTGCGCGTTCTGCGAAAAGCACCATTTGCATGCACATCTTGTGGTTTTGCAGAAAACTTCAATCTCGTCTACCAAAAGATGCATGTGCATGCTTAAAACGCGTTTTCGCACAAATCCGTGCGCGGGTGCTAAAAAGAGCAGCATCGGTATGCTTAGCACGTCGTTTGGTAGAAATCCACGTGCGCGTTCTGCGAAAAGCACCATTTGCATGCACATCTTGTGGTTTTGCAGAAAACTTCAATCTCGTCTACCAAAAGATGCATGTGCATGCTTAAAACGCGTTTTCGCACAAATCCGTGCGCGGGTGCTAAAAAGAGCAGCATCGGCATGCTTAGCACGTCGTTTGGTAGAAATCCACGTGCGCGTTCTGCCAAGAGCACCATTTGCATGCACATCTTGTGGTTTTGCAGAAAACTTCATCCGCGTCTACCAAAAGATGCATGTGCATGCTTAAAACGCGTTTTCGCACGAATCCGTGCGCGGGTGCTAAAAAGAGCAGCATCGGCATGCTTAGCACGTTGTTTGGTAGAAATCCACGTGCGCTTTCTGCGAAAAGCACCATTTGCATGCACATCTTGTGGTTTTGCAGAAAACTTCAATCTCGTCTACCAAAAGATGCATGTGCATGCTTCAAACGCGTTTTCGCACAAATCCGTGCGCGGGTGCTAAAAAGAGCAGCATCGGCATGCTTAGCACGTCGTTTGGTAGAAATCCACGTGCGCGTTCTGCCAAAAGCACCATTTGCATGCACATCTTGTGGTTTTGCAGAAAACTTCATCCGCGTCTACCAAAAGATGCATGTGCATGCTTAAAACGCGTTTTCGCGCGAATCCGTGCGCGGGTGCTAAAAAGAGCAGCATCGGCATGTTTAGCACGTCGTTTGGTAGAAATCCACGTGCGCGTTCTGCCAAAAGCACCATTTGCATGCACATCTTGTGGTTTTGCAGAAAACTTCAATCTCGTCTACCAAAAGATGCATGTGCATGCTTAAAACGCGTTTTCGCACGAATCCGTGCGCGGGTGCTAAAAAGAGCAGCATCGGCATGCTTAGCACGTTGTTTGGTAGAAATCCACGTGCGCGTTCTGCGAAAAGCACCATTTGCATGCACATCTTGTGGTTTTGCAGAAAACTTCAATCTCGTCTACCAAAAGATGCATGTGCATGCTTAAAACGCGTTTTCGCACGAATCCGTGCGCGGGTGCTAAAAAGAGCAGCATCGGCATGCTTAGCACGTTGTTTGGTAGAAATTCACGTGCGCGTTCTGCGAAAAGCACCATTTGCATGCACATCTTGTGGTTTTGCAGAAAACTTCAATCTCGTCTACCAAAAGATGCATGTGCATGCCTAAAACGCGTTTTCGCACAAATCCGTGCGCGGGTGCTAAAAAGAGCAGCATCGGCATGCTTAGCACGTCGTTTGGTAGAAATCCACGTGCGCGTTCTGCCAAAAGCACCATTTGCATGCACATCTTGTGGTTTTGCAGAAAACTTCATCCGCGTCTACCAAAAGATGCATGTGCATGCTTAAAACGCGTTTTCGCACGAATCCGTGCGCGGGTGCTAAAAAGAGTAGCATCGGCATGCTTAGCACGTTGTTTGGTAGAAATCCACGTGCGCGTTCTGCGAAAAGCACCATTTGCATGCACATCTTGTGGTTTTGCAGAAAACTTCAATCTCGTCTACCAAAAGATGCAAGTGCATGCTTAAAACGCGTTTTCGCACGAATCCGTGCGCGGGTGCTAAAAAGAGCTGCATCGGCTTGCTTAGCACGTTGTTTGGTAGAAATCCACGTGCGCGTTCTGCGAAAAGCACCATTTGCATGCACATCTTGTGGTTTTGCAGAAAACTTCAATCTCGTCTACCAAAAGATGCATGTGCATGCTTAAAACGCGTTTTCGCACGAATCCGTGCGCGGGTGCTAAAAAGAGCAGCATCGGCATGCTTAGCACGTTGTTTGGTAGAAATTCACGTGCGCGTTCTGCGAAAAGCACCATTTGCATGCACATCTTGTGGTTTTGCAGAAAACTTCAATCTCGTCTACCAAAAGATGCATGTGCATGCTTAAAACGCGTTTTCGCACAAATCCGTGGGCGGGTGCTAAAAAGAGCAGCATCGGCATGCTTACCACGTCGTTTGGTAGAAATCCACGTGCGCGTTCTGCCAAAAGCACCATTTGCATGCACATCTTGTGGTTTTGCAGAAAACTTCATCCGCGTCTACCAAAAGATGCATGTGCATGCTTAAAACGCGTTTTCGCACGAATCCGTGCGCGGGTGCTAAAAAGAGCAGCATCGGCATGCTTAGCACGTTGTTTGGTTGAAATCCACGTGCGCGTTCTGCGAAAAGCACCATTTGCATGCACATCTTGTGGTTTTGTAGAAAACTTCAATCTCGTCTACCAAAAGATGCATGTGCATGCTTAAAACGCGTTTTCGCACGAATCCGTGCGCGGGTGCTAAAAAGAGCAGCATCGGCATGCTTAGCACGTTGTTTGGTAGAAATCCACGTGCGCGTTCTGCGAAAAGCACCATTTGCATGCACATCTTGTGGTTTTGCAGAAAACTTCAATCTCGTCTACCAAAAGATGCATGTGCATGCTTAAAACGCGTTTTCGCACAAATCCGTGCGCGGGTGCTAAAAAGAGCAGCATCGGCATGCTTAGCACGTCGTTTGGTAGAAATCCACGTGCGCGTTCTGCCAAAAACACCATTTGCATGCACATCTTGTGGTTTTGCAGAAAACTTCATCCGCGACTACCAAAAGATGCATGTGCATGCTTAAAACGCGTTTTCGCACGAATCCGTGCGCGGGTGCTAAAAAGAGCAGCATCGGCATGCTTAGCACGTTGTTTGGTTGAAATCCACGTGCGCGTTCTGCGAAAAGCACCATTTGCATGCACATCTTGTGGTTTTGCAGAAAACTTCAATCTCGTCTACCAAAAGATGCATGTGCATGCTTAAAACGCGTTTTCGCACGAATCCGTGCGCGGGTGCTAAAAAGAGCAGCATCGGCATGCTTAGCACGTTGTTTGGTAGAAATCCACGTGCGCGTTCTGCGAAAAGCACCATTTGCATGCACATCTTGTGGTTTTGCAGAAAACTTCAATCTCGTCTACCAAAAGATGCATGTGCATGCTTAAAACGCGTTTTCGCACAAATCCGTGCGCGGGTGCTAAAAAGAGCAGCATCGGCATGCTTAGCACGTCGTTTGGTAGAAATCCACGTGCGCGTTCTGCCAAAAACACCATTTGCATGCACATCTTGTGGTTTTGCAGAAAACTTCATCCGCGACTACCAAAAGATGCATGTGCATGCTTAAAACGCGTTTTCGCACGAATCCGTGCGCGGGTGCTAAAAAGAGCAGCATCGGCATGCTTAGCACGTTGTTTGGTTGAAATCCACGTGCGCGTTCTGCGAAAAGCACCATTTGCATGCACATCTTGTGGTTTTGCAGAAAACTTCAATCTCGTCTACCAAAAGATGCATGTGCATGCTTAAAACGCGTTTTCGCACAAATCCGTGCGCGGGTGCTAAAAAGAGCAGCATCGGCATGCTTAGCACGTCGTTTGGTAGAAATCTACGTGCGCGTTCTGCCAAAAGCACCATTTGCATGCACATCTTGTGGTTTTGCAGAAAACTTCATCCGCGACTACCAAAAGATGCATGTGCATGCTTAAAACGCGTTTTCGCACGAATCCGTGCGCGGGTGCTAAAAAGAGCAGCATCGGCATGCTTAGCACGTTGTTTGGTAGAAATCCACGTGCGCGTTCTGCGAAAAGCACCATTTGCATGCACATCTTGTGGTTTTGCAGAAAACTTCAATCTCGTCTACCAAAAGATGCATGTGCATGCTTAAAACGCGTTTTCGCACGAATCCGTGCGCGGGTGCTAAAAAGAGCAGCATCGGCATGCTTAGCACGTTGTTTGGTAGAAATCCACGTGCGCGTTCTGCGAAAAGCACCATTTGCATGCACATCTTGTGGTTTTGCAGAAAACTTCAATCTCGTCTACCAAAAGATGCATGTGCATGCTTAAAACGCGTTTTCGCACAAATCCGTGCGCGGGTGCTAAAAAGAGCAGCATCGGTATGCTTAGCACGTCGTTTGGTAGAAATCCACGTGCGCGTTCTGCGAAAAGCACCATTTGCATGCACATCTTGTGGTTTTGCAGAAAACTTCAATCTCGTCTACCAAAAGATGCATGTGCATGCTTAAAACGCGTTTTCGCACAAATCCGTGCGCGGGTGCTAAAAAGAGCAGCATCGGCATGCTTAGCACGTCGTTTGGTAGAAATCCACGTGCGCGTTCTGCCAAGAGCACCATTTGCATGCACATCTTGTGGTTTTGCAGAAAACTTCATCCGCGTCTACCAAAAGATGCATGCGCATGCTTAAAACGCGTTTTCGCACGAATCCGTGCGCGGGTGCTAAAAAGAGCAGCATCGGCATGCTTAGCACGTTGTTTGGTAGAAATCCACGTGCGCTTTCTGCGAAAAGCACCATTTGCATGCACATCTTGTGGTTTTGCAGAAAACTTCAATCTCGTCTACCAAAAGATGCATGTGCATGCTTCAAACGCGTTTTCGCACAAATCCGTGCGCGGGTGCTAAAAAGAGCAGCATCGGCATGCTTAGCACGTCGTTTGGTAGAAATCCACGTGCGCGTTCTGCCAAAAGCACCATTTGCATGCACATCTTGTGGTTTTGCAGAAAACTTCATCCGCGTCTACCAAAAGATGCATGTGCATGCTTAAAACGCGTTTTCGCGCGAATCCGTGCGCGGGTGCTAAAAAGAGCAGCATCGGCATGTTTAGCACGTCGTTTGGTAGAAGTCCACGTGCGCGTTCTGCCAAAAGCACCATTTGCATGCACATCTTGTGGTTTTGCAGAAAACTTCAATCTCGTCTACCAAAAGATGCATGTGCATGCTTAAAACGCGTTTTCGCACGAATCCGTGCGCGGGTGCTAAAAAGAGCAGCATCGGCATGCTTAGCACGTTGTTTGGTAGAAATCCACGTGCGCGTTCTGCGAAAAGCACCATTTGCATGCACATCTTGTGGTTTTGCAGAAAACTTCAATCTCGTCTACCAAAAGATGCATGTGCATGCTTAAAAACGCGTTTTCGCACGAATCCGTGCGCGGGTGCTAAAAAGAGCAGCATCGGCATGCTTAGCACGTTGTTTGGTAGAAATTCACGTGCGCGTTCTGCGAAAAGCACCATTTGCATGCACATCTTGTGGTTTTGCAGAAAACTTCAATCTCGTCTACCAAAAGATGCATGTGCATGCTTAAAACGCGTTTTCGCACAAATCCGTGCGCGGGTGCTAAAAAGAGCAGCATCGGCATGCTTAGCACGTCGTTTGGTAGAAATCCACGTGCGCGTTCTGCCAAAAGCACCATTTGCATGCACATCTTGTGGTTTTGCAGAAAACTTCATCCGCGTCTACCAAAAGATGCATGTGCATGCTTAAAACGCGTTTTCGCACGAATCCGTGCGCGGGTGCTAAAAAGAGCAGCATCGGCATGCTTAGCACGTTGTTTGGTAGAAATCCACGTGCGCGTTCTGCGAGAAGCACCATTTGCATGCATATCTTCTGGTTTTGCAGAAAACTTCAATCTCGTCTACCAAAAGATGCATGTGCATGCTTAAAACGCGTTTTCGCACGAATCCGTGCGCGGGTGCTAAAAAGAGCTGCATCGGCTTGCTTAGCACGTTGTTTGGTAGAAATCTACGTGCGCGTTCTGCGAAAAGCACCATTTGCATGCACATCTTGTGGTTTTGCAGAAAACTTCAATCTCGTCTACCAAAGATGCATGTGCATGCTTAAAACGCGTTTTCGCACGAATCCGTGCGCGGGTGCTAAAAAGAGCAGCATCGGCATGCTTAGCACGTTGTTTGGTAGAAATTCACGTGCGCGTTCTGCGAAAAGCACCATTTGCATGCACATCTTGTGGTTTTGCAGAAAACTTCAATCTCGTCTACCAAAAGATGCATGTGCATGCTTAAAACGCGTTTTCGCACAAATCCGTGCGCGGGTGCTAAAAAGAGCAGCATCGGCATGCTTACCACGTCGTTTGGTAGAAATCCACGTGCGCGTTCTGCCAAAAGCACCATTTGCATGCACATCTTGTGGTTTTGCAGAAAACTTCATCCGCGTCTACCAAAAGATGCATGTGCATGCTTAAAACGCGTTTTCGCACGAATCCGTGCGCGGGTGCTAAAAAGAGCAGCATCGGCATGCTTAGCACGTTGTTTGGTAGAAATCCACGTGCGCGTTCTGCGAAAAGCAGCATTTGCATGCACATCTTGTGGTTTTGCAGAAAACTTCAATCTCGTCTACCAAAAGATGCATGTGCATGCTTAAAACGCGTTTTCGCACGAATCCGTGCGCGGGTGCTAAAAAGAGCTGCATCGGCTTGCTTAGCACGTTGTTTGGTAGAAATCCACGTGCGCGTTCTGCGAAAAGCACCATTTGCATGCACATCTTGTGGTTTTGCAGAAAATTTCAATCTCGTCTACCAAAAGATGCATGTGCATGCTTAAAACGCGTTTTCGCACAAATCCGTGCGCGGGTGCTAAAAGAGCAGCATCGGCATGCTTAGCACGTCGTTTGGTAGAAATCCACGTGCGCGTTCTGCCAAAAGCACCATTTGCATGCACATCTTGTGGTTTTGCAGAAAACTTCATCCGCGTCTACCAAAAGATGCATGTGCATGCTTAAAACGCGTATTCGCGCGAATCCGTGCGCGGGTGCTAAAAAGAGCAGCATCGGCATGTTTAGCACGTCGTTTGGTAGAAATCCACGTGCGCGTTCTGCGAAAAGCACCATTTGCATGCACATCTTGTGGTTTTGCAGAAAACTTCAATCTCGTCTACCAAAAGATGCATGTGCATGCTTAAAACGCGTTTTCGCACGAATTCGTGCGCGGGTGCTAAAAAGAGTAGCATCGGCATGCTTAGCACGTCGTTTGGTAGAAATCCACGTGCGCGTTCTGCCAAGAGCACCATTTGCATGCACATTGTGGTTTTGCAGAAAACTTCATCCGCGTCTACCAAAAGATGCATGTGCATGCTTAAAACGCGTTTTCGCACGAATCCGTGCGCGGGTTCTAAAAAGAGCAGCATCGGCATGCTTAGCACGTCGTTTGGTAGAAATCCACGTGCGCGTTCTGCCAAAAGCACCATTTGCATGCACATCTTGTGGTTTTGCAGAAAACTTCATCCGCGTCTACCAAAAGATGCATGTGCATGCTTAAAACTCGTTTTCGCACGAATCCGTGCGCGGGTGCTAAAAAGAGCAGCATCGGCATGCTTAGCACGTTGTTTGGTAGAAATCCACGTGCGCGTTCTGCGAAAAGCACCATTTGCATGCACATCTTGTGGTTTTGCAGAAACTTCAATCTCGTCTACCAAAAGATGCATGTGCATGCTTAAAACGCGTTTTCGCACAAATCCGTGCGCGGGTGCTAAAAAGAGCAGCATCGGCATGCTTAGCACGTCGTTTGGTAGAAATCCACGTGCGCGTTCTGCCAAGAGCACCATTTGCATGCACATCTTGTGGTTTTGCAGAAAACTTCATCCGCGTCTAACAAAAGATGCATGTGCATGCTTAAAAACGCGTTTTCGCACGAATCCGTGCGCGGGTGCTAAAAAGAGCAGCATCGGCATGCTTAGCACGTCGTTCGGTAGAAATCCACGTGCGCGTTCTGCCAAAAGCACCATTTGCATGCACATCTTGTGGTTTTGCAGAAAACTTCATCCGCGTCTACCAAAAGATGCATGTGCATGCTTAAAACGCGTTTTCGCACGAATCCGTGCGCGGGTGCTAAAAAGAGGAGCATCGGCATGCTTAGCACGTCGTTTGGTAGAAACCCACGTGCGCGTTCTGCCAAAAGCACCATTTGCATGCACATCTTGTGGTTTTGCAGAAAACTTCATCCGCGTCTACCAAAAGATGCATGTGCATGCTTAAAACGCGTTTTCGCACGAATCCGTGCGCGGGTGCTAAAAAGAGCAGCATCGGCATGCTTAGCACGTTGTTTGGTAGAAATCCACGTGCGCGTTCTGCGAAAAGCACCATTTGCATGCGCATCTTTTGGTTTTGCAGAAAACTTGAATCTCGTCTACCAAAAGATGCATGTGCATGCTTAAAACGCGTTTTCGCACGAATCCGTGCGCGGGGTGCTAAAAAGAGCAGCATCGGCATGCTTAGCACGTTGTTTGGTAGAAATCCACGTGCGCGTTCTGCCAAAAGCACCATTTGCATGCACATCTTTTGGTTTTGCAGAAAACTTGAATCTCGTCTACCAAAAGATGCATGTGCATGCTTAAAACGCGTTTTCGCACGAATCCGTGCGCGGGTGCTAAAAAGAGCAGCATCGGCATGCTTAGCACGTCGTTCGGTAGAAATCCACGTGCGCGTTCTGCCAAAAGCACCATTTGCATGCACATCTTGTGGTTTTGCAGAAAACTTCATCCGCGTCTACCAAAAGATGCATGTGCATGCTTAAAACGCGTTTTCGCACGAATCCGTGCGCGGGTGCTAAAAAGAGGAGCATCGGCATGCTTAGCACGTCGTTTGGTAGAAATCCACGTGCGCGTTCTGCCAAAAGCACCATTTGCATGCACATCTTGTGGTTTTGCAGAAAACTTCATCCGCGTCTACCAAAAGATGCATGTGCATGCTTAAAACGCGTTTTCGCACGAATCCGTGCGCGGGTGCTAAAAAGAGCAGCATCGGCATGCTTAGCACGTTGTTTGGTAGAAATCCACGTGCGCGTTCTGCGAAAAGCACCATTTGCATGCGCATCTTTTGGTTTTGCAGAAAACTTGAATCTCGTCTACCAAAAGATGCATGTGCATGCTTAAAACGCGTTTTCGCACGAATCCGTGCGCGGGTGCTAAAAAGAGCAGCATCGGCATGCTTAGCACGTCGTTTGGTAGAAATCCACGTGCGCGTTCTGCCAAAAGCACCATTTGCATGCACATCTTGTGGTTTTGCAGAAAACTTCATCCGCGTCTACCAAAAGATGCATGTGCATGCTTAAAACGCGTTTTCGCACGAATCCGTGCGCGGGTGCTAAAAAGAGCAGCATCGGCATGCTTAGCACGTTGTTTGGTAGAAATCCACGTGCGCGTTCTGCGAAAAGCACCATTTGCATGCACATCTTGTGGTTTTGCAGAAAACTTGAATCTCGTCTACCAAAAGATGCATGTGCATGCTTAAAACGCGTTTTCGCACGAATCCGTGCGCGGGTGCTAAAAAGAGCAGCATCGGCATGCTTAGCACGTTGTTTGGTAGAAATCCACGTGCGCGTTCTGCGAAAAGCACCATTTGCATGCACATCTTGTGGTTTTGCAGAAAACTTCAATCTCGTCTACCAAAAGATGCATGTGCATGCTTAAAACGCGTTTTCGCACGAATCCGTGCGCGGGTGCTAAAAAGAGCAGCATCGGCATGCTTAGCACGTTGTTTGGTAGAAATCCACGTGCGCGTTCTGCGAAAAGCACCATTTGCATGCACATCTTGTGGTTTTGCAGAAAACTACAATCTCGTCTACCAAAAGATGCATGTGCATGCTTAAAACGCGTTTTCGCACGAATCCGTGCGCGGGTGCTAAAAAGAGCAGCATCGGCATGCTTAGCACGTTGTTTGGTAGAAATCCACGTGCGCGTTCTGCGAAAAGCACCATTTGCATGCACATCTTGTGGTTTTGCAGAAAACTTCAATCTCGTCTACCAAAGATGCATGTGCATGCTTAAAACGCGTTTTCGCACGAATCCGTGCGCGGGTGCTAAAAAGAGCAGCATCGGCATGCTTAGCACGTTGTTTGGTAGAAATCCACGTGCGCGTTCTGCGAAAAGCACCATTTGCATGCACATCTTGTGGTTTTGCAGAAAACTTCAATCTCGTCTACCAAAAGATGCATGTGCATGCTTAAAACGCGTTTTCGCACAAATCCGTGCGCGGGTGCTAAAAAGAGCAGCATCGGCATGCTTAGCACGTCGTTTGGTAGAAATCCACGTGCGCGTTCTGCCAAGAGCACCATTTGCATGCACATCTTGTGGTTTTGCAGAAAACTTCATCCGCGTCTACCAAAAGATGCATGTGCATGCTTAAAACGCGTTTTCGCGCGAATCCGTGCGCGGGTGCTAAAAAGAGCAGCATCGGCATGCTTAGCACGTCGTTTGGTAGAAATCCACGTGCGCGTTCTGCCAAAAGCACCATTTGCATGCACATCTTGTGGTTTTGCAGAAAACTTCATCCGCGTCTACCAAAAGATGCATGTGCAAGCTTAAAACGCGTTTTCGCACGAATCCGTGCGCGGGTGCTAAAAAGAGCAGCATCGGCATGCTTAGCACGTTGTTTGGTAGAAATCCACGTGCGCGTTCTGCGAAAAGCACCATTTGCATGCACATCTGCTTTTGCAGAAAACTTCAATCTCGTCTACCAAAAGATGCATGTGCATGCTTAAAACGCGTTTTCGCACAAATCCGTGCGCGGGTGCTAAAAAGAGCAGCATCGGCATGCTTAGCACGTCGTTTGGTAGAAATCCACGTGCGCGTTCTGCGAAAAGCACCATTTGCATGCACATCTTGTGGTTTTGCAGAAAACTTCATCCGCGTCTACCAAAAGATGCATGTGCATGCTTAAAACGCGTTTTCGCACGAATCCGTGCGCGGGTGCTAAAAAGAGCAGCATCGGCATGCTTAGCACGTCGTTTGGTAGAAATCCACGTGCGCGTTCTGCCAAAAGCACCATTTGCATGCACATCTTGTGGTTTTGCAGAAAACTTCATCCGCGTCTACCAAAAGATGCATGTGCATGCTTAAAACGCGTTTTCGCACGAATCCATGCGCGGGTGCTAAAAAGAGCAGCATCGGCATGCTTAGCACGTCGTTTGGTAGAAATCCACGTGCGCGTTCTGCCAAAAGCACCATTTGCATGCACATCTTGTGGTTTTGCAGAAAACTTCATCCGCGTCTACCAAAAGATGCATGTGCATGCTTAAAACGCGTTTTCGCACGAATCCGTGCGCGGGTGCTAAAAAGAGCAGCATCGGCATGCTTAGCACGTTGTTTGGTAGAAATCCACGTGCGCGTTCTGCGAAAAGCACCATTTGCATGCACATCTTGTGGTTTTGCAGAAAACTTGAATCTCGTCTACCAAAAGATGCATGTGCATGCTTAAAACGCGTTTTCGCACGAATCCGTGCGCGGGTGCTAAAAAGAGCAGCATCGGCATGCTTAGCACGTTGTTTGGTAGAAATCCACGTGCGCGTTCTGCGAAAAGCACCATTTGCATGCACATCTTGTGGTTTTGCAGAAAACTTCAATCTCGTCTACCAAAAGATGCATGTGCATGCTTAAAACGCGTTTTCGCACGAATCCGTGCGCGGGTGCTAAAAAGAGCAGCATCGGCATGCTTAGCACGTTGTTTGGTAGAAATCCACGTGCGCGTTCTGCGAAAAGCACCATTTGCATGCACATCTTGTGGTTTTGCAGAAAACTACAATCTCGTCTACCAAAAGATGCATGTGCATGCTTAAAACGCGTTTTCGCACGAATCCGTGCGCGGGTGCTAAAAAGAGCAGCATCGGCATGCTTAGCACGTTGTTTGGTAGAAATCCACGTGCGCGTTCTGCGAAAAGCACCATTTGCATGCACATCTTGTGGTTTTGCAGAAAACTTCAATCTCGTCTACCAAAAGATGCATGTGCATGCTTAAAACGCGTTTTCGCACGAATCCGTGCGCGGGTGCTAAAAAGAGCAGCATCGGCATGCTTAGCACGTTGTTTGGTAGAAATCCACGTGCGCGTTCTGCGAAAAGCACCATTTGCATGCACATCTTGTGGTTTTGCAGAAAACTTCAATCTCGTCTACCAAAAGATGCATGTGCATGCTTAAAACGCGTTTTCGCACAAATCCGTGCGCGGGTGCTAAAAAGAGCAGCATCGGCATGCTTAGCACGTCGTTTGGTAGAAATCCACGTGCGCGTTCTGCCAAGAGCACCATTTGCATGCACATTTTGTGGTTTTGCAGAAAAGTTCATCCGCGTCTACCAAAAGATGCATGTGCATGCTTAAAACGCGTTTTCGCGCGAATCCGTGCGCGGGTGCTAAAAAGAGCAGCATCGGCATGCTTAGCACGTCGTTTGGTAGAAATCCACGTGCGCGTTCTGCCAAAAGCACCATTTGCATGCACATCTTGTGGTTTTGCAGAAAACTTCATCCGCGTCTACCAAAAGATGCATGTGCAAGCTTAAAACGCGTTTTCGCACGAATCCGTGCGCGGGTGCTAAAAAGAGCAGCATCGGCATGCTTAGCACGTTGTTTGGTAGAAATCCACGTGCGCGTTCTGCGAAAAGCACCATTTGCATGCACATCTTCTGCTTTTGCAGAAAACTTCAATCTCGTCTACCAAAAGATGCATGTGCATGCTTAAAACGCGTTTTCGCACAAATCCGTGCGCGGGTGCTAAAAAGAGCAGCATCGGCATGCTTAGCACGTCGTTTGGTAGAAATCCACGTGCGCGTTCTGCCAAGAGCACCATTTGCATGCACATCTTGTGGTATTGCAGAAAACTTCATCCGCGTCTACCAAAAGATGCATGTGCATGCTTAAAACGCGTTTTCGCACGAATCCGTGCGCGGGTGCTAAAAAGAGCAGCATCGGCATGCTTAGCACGTCGTTTGGTAGAAATCCACGTGCGCGTTCTGCCAAAAGCACCATTTGCATGCACATCTTGTGGTTTTGCAGAAAACTTCAATCTCGTCAACGAAAAGATGCATGTGCATGCTTAAAACGCGTTTTCGCACAAATCCGTGCGCGGGTGCTAAAAGAGCAGCATCGGCATGCTTAGCACGTCGTTTGGTAGAAATCCACGTGCGCGTTCTGCCAAAAGCACCATTTGCATGCACATCTTGTGGTTTTGCAGAAAACTTCATCCGCGTCTACCAAAAGATGCATGTGCATGCTTAAAACGCGTTTTCGCGCGAATCCGTGCGCGGGTGCTAAAAGAGCAGCATCGGCATGTTTAGCACGTCGTTTGGTAGAAATCCACGTGCGCGTTCTGCCAAAAGCACCATTTGCATGCACATCTTGTGGTTTTGCAGAAAACTTCAATCTCGTCTACCAAAAGATGCATGTGCATGCTTAAAACGCGTTCTCGCACGAATCCGTGCGCGGGTGCTAAAAAGAGCAGCATCGGCATGCTTAGCACGTTGTTTGGTAGAAATCCACGTGCGCGTTCTGCGAAAAGCACCATTTGCATGCACATCTTGTGGTTTTGCAGAAAACTTCAATCTCGTCTACCAAAACATGCATGTGCATGCTTAAAACGCGTTTTCGCACGAATCCGTGCGTGGGTGCTAAAAAGAGCAGCATCGGCATGCTTAGCATGTGTTTGGTAGAAATCCACGTGCGCGTTCTGCGAAAAGCACCATTTGCATGCACATCTTGTGGTTTTGCAGAAAACTTCAATCTCGTCTACCAAAAGATGCATGTGCATGCTTAAAACGCGTTTTCGCACAAATCCGTGCGCGGGTGCTAAAAAGAGCAGCATCGGCATGCTTAGCACGTCGTTTGGTAGAAATCCACGTGCGCGTTCTGCCAAAAGCACCATTTGCATGCACATCTTGTGGTTTTGCAGAAAACTTCATCCGCGTCTACCAAAAGATGCATGTGCAAGCTTAAAACGCGTTTTCGCACAAATCCGTGCGCGGGTGCTAAAAAGAGCAGCATCGGCATGCTTAGCACGTTGTTTGGTAGAAATCCACGTGCGCGTTCTGCGAAAAGCACCATTTGCATGCACATCTTGTGCTTTTGCAGAAAACTTCAATCTCGTCTACCAAAAGATGCATGTGCATGCTTAAAACGCGTTTTCGCACGAATCCGTGCGCGGGTGCTAAAAAGAGCAGCATCGGCATGCTTAGCACGTCGTTTGGTAGAAATCCACGTGCGCGTTCTGCCAAGAGCACCATTTGCATGCACATCTTGTGGTATTGCAGAAAACTTCATCCGCGTCTACCAAAAGATGCATGTGCATGCTTAAAACGCGTTTTCGCACGAATCCGTGCGCGGGTGCTAAAAAGAGCAGCATCGGCATGCTTAGCACGTCGTTTGGTAGAAATCCACGTGCGCGTTCTGCCAAAAGCACCATTTGCATGCACATCTTGTGGTTTTGCAGAAAACTTCAATCTCGTCTACCAAAAGATGCATGTGCATGCTTAAAACGCGTTTTCGCACAAATCCGTGCGCGGGTGCTAAAAAGAGCAGCATCGGCATGCTTAGCACGTCGTTTGGTAGAAATCCACGTGCGCGTTCTGCCAAAAGCACCATTTGCATGCACATCTTGTGGTTTTGCAGAAAACTTCATCCGCGTCTACCAAAAGATGCATGTGCATGCTTAAAACGCGTTTTCGCGCGAATCCGTGCGCGGGTGCTAAAAAGAGCAGCATCGGCATGTTTAGCACGTCGTTTGGTAGAAATCCACGTGCGCGTTCTGCCAAAAGCACCATTTGCATGCACATCTTGTGGTTTTGCAGAAAACTTCAATCTCGTCTACCAAAAGATGCATGTGCATGCTTAAAACGCGTTTTCGCACGAATCCGTGCGCGGGTGCTAAAAAGAGCAGCATCGGCATGCTTAGCACGTTGTTTGGTAGAAATCCACGTGCGCGTTCTGCCAAAAGCACCATTTGCATGCACATCTTGTGGTTTTGCAGAAAACTTCAATCTCGTCTACCAAAAGATGCATGTGCATGCTTAAAACGCGTTTTCGCACGAATCCGTGCGCGGGTGCTAAAAAGAGCAGCATCGGCATGCTTAGCACGTTGTTTGGTAGAAATCCACGTGCGCGTTCTGCGAAAAGCACCATTTGCATGCACATCTTGTGGTTTTGCAGAAAACTTCAATCTCGTCTACCAAAAGATGCATGTGCATGCTTAAAACGCGTTTTCGCACAAATCCGTGCGCGGGTGCTAAAAAGAGCAGCATCGGCATGCTTAGCACGTCGTTTGGTAGAAATCCACGTGCGCGTTCTGCCAAAAGCACCATTTGCATGCACATCTTGTGGTTTTGCAGAAAACTTCATCCGCGTCTACCAAAAGATGCATGTGCATGCTTAAAACGCGTTTTCGCACGAATCCGTGCGCGGGTGCTAAAAAGAGCAGCATCGGCATGCTTAGCACGTCGTTTGGTAGAAATCCACGTGCGCGTTCTGCCAAAAGCACCATTTGCATGCACATCTTGTGGTTTTGCAGAAAACTTCATCCGCGTCTACCAAAAGATGCATGTGCATGCTTAAAACGCGTTTTCGCGCGAATCCGTGCGCGGGTGCTAAAAAGAGCAGCATCGGCATGCTTAGCACGTCGTTTGGTAGAAATCCACGTGCGCGTTCTGCCAAAAGCACCATTTGCATGCACATCTTGTGGTTTTGCAGAAAACTTCAATCTCGTCTACCAAAAGATGCATGTGCATGCTTAAAACGCGTTTTCGCACAAATCCGTGCGCGGGTGCTAAAAAGAGCAGCATCGGCATGCTTAGCACGTCGTTTGGTAGAAATCCACGTGCGCGTTCTGCCAAGAGCACCATTTGCATGCACATCTTGTGGTTTTGCAGAAAACTTCATCCGCGTCTACCAAAAGATGCATGTGCATGCTTAAAACGCGTTTTCGCACGAATCCGTGCGCGGGTGCTAAAAAGAGCAGCATCGGCATGCTTAGCACGTCGTTTGGTAGAAATCCACGTGCGCGTTCTGCCAAAAGCACCATTTGCATGCACATCTTGTGGTTTTGCAGAAAACTTCATCCGCGTCTACCAAAAGATGCATGTGCAAGCTTAAAACGCGTTTTCGCACGAATCCGTGCGCGGGTGCTAAAAAGAGCAGCATCGGCATGCTTAGCACGTTGTTTGGTAGAAATCCACGTGCGCGTTCTGCGAAAAGCACCATTTGCATGCACATCTTGTGCTTTTGCAGAAAACTTCAATCTCGTCTACCAAAAGATGCATGTGCATGCTTAAAACGCGTTTTCGCACAAATCCGTGCGCGGGTGCTAAAAAGAGCAGCATCGGCATGCTTAGCACGTCGTTTGGTAGAAATCCACGTGCGCGTTCTGCCAAGAGCACCATTTGCATGCACATCTTGTGGTATTGCAGAAAACTTCATCCGCGTCTACCAAAAGATGCATGTGCATGCTTAAAACGCGTTTTCGCACGAATCCGTGCGCGGGTGCTAAAAAGAGCAGCATCGGCATGCTTAGCACGTCGTTTGGTAGAAATCCACGTGCGCGTTCTGCCAAAAGCACCATTTGCATGCACATCTTGTGGTTTTGCAGAAAACTTCAATCTCGTCTACGAAAAGATGCATGTGCATGCTTAAAACGCGTTTTCGCACAAATCCGTGCGCGGGTGCTAAAAAGAGCAGCTTCGGCATGTTTAGCACGTCGTTTGGTAGAAATCCACGTGCGCGTTCTGCCAAAAGCACCATTTGCATGCACATCTTGTGGTTTTGCAGAAAACTTCAATCTCGTCTACCAAAAGATGCATGTGCATGCTTAAAACGCGTTTTCGCACGAATCCGTGCTCGGGTGCTAAAAAGAGCAGCATCGGCATGCTTAGCACGTTGTTTGGTAGAAATCCACGTGCGCGTTCTGCGAAAAGCACCATTTGCATGCGCATCTTGTGGTTTTGCAGAAAACTTCAATCTCGTCTACCAAAAGATGCATGTGCATGCTTAAAACGCGTTTTCGCACAAATCCGTGCGCGGGTGCTAAAAAGAGCAGCATCGGCATGCTTAGCACGTCGTTTGGTAGAAATCCACGTGCGCGTTCTGCCAAAAGCACCATTTGCATGCACATCTTGTGGTTTTGCAGAAAACTTCATCCGCGTCTACCAAAAGATGCATGTGCATGCTTAAAACGCGTTTTCGCACGAATCCGTGCGCGGGTGCTAAAAAGAGCAGCATCGGCATGCTTAGCACGTCGTTTGGTAGAAATCCACGTGCGCGTTCTGCCAAAAGCACCATTTGCATGCACATCTTGTGGTTTTGCAGAAAACTTCATCCGCGTCTACCAAAAGATGCATGTGCATGCTTAAAACGCGTTTTCGCACAAATCCGTGCGCGGGTGCTAAAAAGAGCAGCATCGGCATGTTTAGCACGTCGTTTGGTAGAAATCCACGTGCGCGTTCTGCCAAAAGCACCATTTGCATGCACATCTTGTGGTTTTGCAGAAAACTTCAATCTCGTCTACCAAAAGATGCATGTGCATGCTTAAAACGCGTTTTCGCACGAATCCGTGCGCGGGTGCTAAAAAGAGCAGCATCGGCATGCTTAGCACGTTGTTTGGTAGAAATCCACGTGCGCGTTCTGCGAAAAGCACCATTTGCATGCGCATCTTGTGGTTTTGCAGAAAACTTCAATCTCGTCTACCAAAAGATGCATGTGCATGCTTAAAACGCGTTTTCGCACAAATCCGTGCGCGGGTGCTAAAAAGAGCAGCATCGGCATGCTTAGCACGTCGTTGGTAGAAATCCACGTGCGCGTTCTGCCAAAAGCACCATTTGCATGCACATCTTGTGGTTTTGCAGAAAACTTCATCCGCGTCTACCAAAAGATGCATGTGCATGCTTAAAACGCGTTTTCGCACGAATCCGTGCGCGGGTGCTAAAAAGAGCAGCATCGGCATGCTTAGCACGTCGTTTGGTAGAAATCCACGTGCGCGTTCTGCCAAAAGCACCATTTGCATGCACATCTTGTGGTTTTGCAGAAAACTTCATCCGCGTCTACCAAAAGATGCATGTGCATGCTTAAAACGCGTTTTCGCGCGAATCCGTGCGCAGGTGCTAAAAAGAGCAGCATCGGCATGCTTAGCACGTCGTTTGGTAGAAATCCACGTGCGCGTTCTGCCAAAAGCACCATTTGCATGCACATCTTGTGGTTTTGCAGAAAACTTCAATCTCGTCTACCAAAAGATGCATGTGCATGCTTAAAACGCGTTTTCGCACAAATCCGTGCGCGGGTGCTAAAAAGAGCAGCATCGGCATGCTTAGCACGTCGTTTGGTAGAAATCCACGTGCGCGTTCTGCCAAGAGCACCATTTGCATGCACATCTTGTGGTTTTGCAGAAAACTTCATCCGCGTCTACCAAAAGATGCATGTGCATGCTTAAAACGCGTTTTCGCACGAATCCGTGCGCGGGTGCTAAAAACAGCAGCATCGGCATGCTTAGCACGTCGTTTGGTAGAAATCCACGTGCGCGTTCTGCCAAAAGCACCATTTGCATGCACATCATGTGGTTTTGCAGAAAACTTCATCCGCGTCTACCAAAAGATGCATGTGCAAGCTTAAAACGCGTTTTCGCACGAATCCGTGCGCGGGTGCTAAAAAGAGCAGCATCGGCATGCTTAGCACGTTGTTTGGTAGAAATCCACGTGCGCGTTCTGCGAAAAGCACCATTTGCAAGCACATCTTGTGCTTTTGCAGAAAACTTCAATCTCGTCTACCAAAAGATGCATGTGCATGCTTAAAACGCGTTTTCGCACAAATCCGTGCGCGGGTGCTAAAAGAGCAGCATCGGCATGCTTAGCACGTCGTTTGGTAGAAATCCACGTGCGCGTTCTGCCAACAGCACCATTTGCATGCACATCTTGTGGTATTGCAGAAAACTTCATCCGCGTCTACCAAAAGATGCATGTGCATGCTTAAAACGCGTTTTCGCACGAATCCGTGCGCGGGTGCTAAAAAGAGCAGCATCGGCATGCTTAGCACGTCGTTTGGTAGAAATCCACGTGCGCGTTCTGCCAAAAGCACCATTTGCATGCACATCTTGTGGTTTTGCAGAAAACTTCAATCTCGTCTACCAAAAGATGCATGTGCATGCTTAAAACGCGTTTTCGCACAAATCCGTGCGCGGGTGCTAAAAAGAGCAGCATCGGCATGCTTAGCACGTCGTTTGGTAGAAATCCACGTGCGCGTTCTGCCAAAAGCACCATTTGCATGCACATCTTGTGGTTTTGCAGAAAACTTCATCCGCGTCTACCAAAAGATGCATGTGCATGCTTAAAACGCGTTTTCGCGCGAATCCGTGCGCGGGTGCTAAAAAGAACAGCATCGGCATGTTTAGCACGTCGTTTGGTAGAAATCCACGTGCGCGTTCTGCGAAAAGCACCATTTGCATGCACATCTTGTGCTTTTGCAGAAAACTTCAATCTCGTCTACCAAAAGATGCATGTGCATGCTTAAAACGCGTTTTCGCACAAATCCGTGCGCGGGTGCTAAAAAGAGCAGCATCGGCATGCTTAGCACGTTGTTTGGTAGAAATCCACGTGCGCGTTCTGCGAAAAGCACCATTTGCATGCGCATCTTGTGGTTTTGCAGAAAACTTCAATCTCGTCTACCAAAAGATGCATGTGCATGCTTAAAACGCGTTTTCGCACAAATCCGTGCGCGGGTGCTAAAAAGAGCAGCATCGGCATGCTTAGCACGTCGTTTGGTAGAAATCCACGTGCGCGTTCTGCCAAAAGCACCATTTGCATGCACATCTTGTGGTTTTGCAGAAAACTTCATCCGCGTCTACCAAAAGATGCATGTGCATGCTTAAAACGCGTTTTCCGCACGAATCCGTGCGCGGGTGCTAAAAAGAGCAGCATCGGCATGCTTAGCACGTCGTTTGGTAGAAATCCACGTGCGCGTTCTGCCAAAAGCACCATTTGCATGCACATCTTGTGGTTTTGCAGAAAACTTCATCCGCGTCTACCAAAAGATGCATGTGCATGCTTAAAACGCGTATTCGCGCGAATCCGTGCGCGGGTGCTAAAAAGAGCAGCATCGGCATGTTTAGCACGTCGTTTGGTAGAAATCCACGTGCGCGTTCTGCGAAAAGCACCATTTGCATGCACATCTTGTGGTTTTGCAGAAAACTTCAATCTCGTCTACCAAAAGATGCATGTGCATGCTTAAAACGCGTTTTCGCACGAATTCGTGCGCGGGTGCTAAAAAGAGTAGCATCGGCATGCTTAGCACGTCGTTTGGTAGAAATCCACGTGCGCGTTCTGCCAAGAGCACCATTTGCATGCACATTGTGGTTTTGCAGAAAACTTCATCCGCGTCTACCAAAAGATGCATGTGCATGCTTAAAACGCGTTTTCGCACGAATCCGTGCGCGGGTTCTAAAAAGAGCAGCATCGGCATGCTTAGCACGTCGTTTGGTAGAAATCCACGTGCGCGTTCTGCCAAAAGCACCATTTGCATGCACATCTTGTGGTTTTGCAGAAAACTTCATCCGCGTCTACCAAAAGATGCATGTGCATGCTTAAAACTCGTTTTCGCACGAATCCGTGCGCGGGTGCTAAAAAGAGCAGCAGCGGCATGCTTAGCACGTTGTTTGGTAGAAATCCACGTGCGCGTTCTGCGAAAAGCACCATTTGCATGCACATCTTGTGGTTTTGCAGAAAACTTCAATCTCGTCTACCAAAAGATGCATGTGCATGCTTAAAACGCGTTTTCGCACAAATCCGTGCGCGGGTGCTAAAAAGAGCAGCATCGGCATGCTTAGCACGTCGTTTGGTAGAAATCCACGTGCGCGTTCTGCCAAGAGCACCATTTGCATGCACATCTTGTGGTTTTGCAGAAAACTTCATCCGCGTCTAACAAAAGATGCATGTGCATGCTTAAAACGCGTTTTCGCACGAATCCGTGCGCGGGTGCTAAAAAGAGCAGCATCGGCATGCTTAGCACGTCGTTCGGTAGAAATCCACGTGCGCGTTCTGCCAAAAGCACCATTTGCATGCACATCTTGTGGTTTTGCAGAAAACTTCATCCGCGTCTACCAAAAGATGCATGTGCATGCTTAAAACGCGTTTTCGCACGAATCCGTGCGCGGGTGCTAAAAAGAGGAGCATCGGCATGCTTAGCACGTCGTTTGGTAGAAACCCACGTGCGCGTTCTGCCAAAAGCACCATTTGCATGCACATCTTGTGGTTTTGCAGAAAACTTCATCCGCGTCTACCAAAAGATGCATGTGCATGCTTAAAACGCGTTTTCGCACGAATCCGTGCGCGGGTGCTAAAAAGAGCAGCATCGGCATGCTTAGCACGTTGTTTGGTAGAAATCCACGTGCGCGTTCTGCGAAAAGCACCATTTGCATGCGCATCTTTTGGTTTTGCAGAAAACTTGAATCTCGTCTACCAAAAGATGCATGTGCATGCTTAAAACGCGTTTTCGCACGAATCCGTGCGCGGGTGCTAAAAAGAGCAGCATCGGCATGCTTAGCACGTTGTTTGGTAGAAATCCACGTGCGCGTTCTGCCAAAAGCACCATTTGCATGCACATCTTTTGGTTTTGCAGAAAACTTGAATCTCGTCTACCAAAAGATGCATGTGCATGCTTAAAACGCGTTTTCGCACGAATCCGTGCGCGGGTGCTAAAAAGAGCAGCATCGGCATGCTTAGCACGTCGTTCGGTAGAAATCCACGTGCGCGTTCTGCCAAAAGCACCATTTGCATGCACATCTTGTGGTTTTGCAGAAAACTTCATCCGCGTCTACCAAAAGATGCATGTGCATGCTTAAAACGCGTTTTCGCACGAATCCGTGCGCGGGTGCTAAAAAGAGGAGCATCGGCATGCTTAGCACGTCGTTTGGTAGAAATCCACGTGCGCGTTCTGCCAAAAGCACCATTTGCATGCACATCTTGTGGATCTGTCTCGCGTGTG
>NW_027315162.1:57500-62406 GCF_023375885.2 Dermacentor andersoni | reverse complement strand
ACACACGCGAGACAGATTCGATTCGACACGTTGCGATCCGTCCCGGCCTGTGCCGTATCAAAATTTTCAGTGGGCCTTGCGGTAAATAAAAAGAAATGAAGGAAATGCGCGTAGTATATTACAATTGCACACGGGCTTGAAACGAAGCCCTCAAGGAAGGTCACCTTGAGCGGTCGCATTCAGACGGAAGTAAGCATTCCCCTGGCGCGTTTTTTTCCGCTCGCCTGTTCCGTTTTCTACGAGGTTGCCTTGGTTGGTTTCGCGTTACAAGCAAGCTTGCACTCGGGTCTCGTTTCTACGCGACAGCGTTTCGTTAACAGCGAAAGACTGAGGCGTTGCGAGTTCATCCGTGAGATAGGGAGCGTTGAGTCTGTACACAGGCTGAATTTTATAATATTGCCCACGCTGTTGCTGAGGTTACCCATGTCGGCAGGGCGCCCACAAGGCAGTAGTACAATGAAGTGAAGTGAAGGACATCGCTTCTCGGCCTTTTGGCTAAGATCAAAGTGTAGTATCTGTTCTTATCAGCTTAATATCTGATACGGGTTCTATATGGACCCACGATATTAAACCTATTTTTGGAAGTTGGCGGAGTGCTTGAAGCCTGCTTCACCTCCGCCGCAGGTCGGCCCGGTATTGCACTACCTCCGGGATCGGCCCCGCTCACTTAGGTGAGACTTCATTCAATCAAAATGAAGAGCACAAGCTCAACGCGAGCAGTGACTTGACACGCACCATTCCTATACTACACGCAACGATGCCGGTTCGCGGACCACGAGAGTAATTAAACTGCCACTCCATCTGTGTGTAGCGTCGCACTTGTTGCGTCGCAAATGGGACAGCCGCTCCAGCAAATTTCTAGTTATGGGCTTCGAGAAAAATTAATGAAAGCAAAAGAAAGAACCAGAATTCCTATTTGTCCGATGTCTCTGAATGATTGTCTCCTGTAAAGAGCCACTTGGGGGGATGGGGGGTAGGATTAGCCGTGGGGTTCGCAATCAATATGAATCCCACTCAAAGCCAACACTGGATTTTGGAGTTCACTATCGCTTGGATCCGTAAACCACCGCGGCCACGCAAGCTCGCCCTGCCGCCGAAATCCGCTGCCCAAGTGGAAGAAAGATTCCCTATGAAAGAAAAATAGAGTGCCCGATTTCTGGCAACTACTGTGCAGCCTTTGTGTACACATTTTCGCAGCAGTGGGACCGAGCGCCTCGAAAACAAACTTGTCGTATGCCCAAATGTGGCGAAATATATTCAAGGGTTAAAAGGTGCCTCATCTTTCTAACCTGTATGTTACGAAGACCTGTTGCTACCTTTTCATCATGAACATCATCATCATCATCATCCTGGCTACGCCCACTGCAGGGCAAAGGCATCTGCCATGATCCTCCAAGTACCCCGGTCAGGTGCCGATTGTCGCCATGTAGTCCCTAATCTAATCTGCCCTCCTAACTTTCTGCCACCCCCTGCTACGCTTCCCTCCTCTTGGAATTCAGTCTGTAACCCTTAATGGCCACCGGTTATCTTCCCCCCAGATTGCATGCCCTGCGCATGCCCATTTGTTTTTCCTGGTTTAAACTTTGGTGTCATTAACGAGCGTTTCTTCTCGCACACCCCAATCTGCTCTATTCCGATCCCCCCGTGACGCCACACCCATCATCCTTCTTTCCAGAGCCCGTTGCGTCGCCCTCAGTTACCCTTCGGTAATCCTCAAAGCTTTTTGTTGGGGCACTCGTGGCATCTTTCTCGTTTAATGAAGTCAAATTTTTTTCAGTTTTGGGGGAAAACTCAATGAGCTAGGCGCGATTGTGTCCCTGGCGCCGCTCTCAACAAGATGGCGGCGCCCATGCTTTTTGCCTGCAGGTTCGGCCCTACGCAGAACACGCCTGCCGGGCAGTGTAGCCACGTTGAAGGGGCAAAGCGTAGTGCAGTGAAGCGCTTGCTCGGGCGAAAAACGCAAATATGAGCCAAACAGGAATTTCCATTATTGGAAATTCCAGTTCAGTTTGCGCATTGCGTTCGCCTAAGGTAAAGAACACAAATGCGAGTGCCACAGCAGTCAAGTCAAAGCTTAGGATTGCGTATCATTTTTTTTTTTTTTTTTCTTTTCGTGCCTTTTACTCCTGGCCTGCGTGGCCCTAGCGCGCATGCACACGAAAGTAATGAAATGCTGAAAACACGAAATAATGCGGTGCGGCTGTATCATATCTATTTTGTGCGCTTTGTTCTTTGTGGACTACAGCGGTGTGCGTCATGAGAAAGTTTCGGTGCCCTTCTTGGGTGACCAGTGAAGCTATATTTAAAACCACATTGATTTGTACGGTTATTGCTACAAACTGCGTGTGGGTGTTTTTCTTTTTCGCTGCCAACGATGGGTTATCGCAACCGCGATCGGTTCTGCTGCTACGCTAGACGCGTGCTTGCCAACGGTTGGCTCTATACGCGACCCGCGACGCGTGGTCGGCACATTCAAGCAGTCAATTGCAAACCGTTCCAAGAAAAAGGATGTACTCCACTTGCCACCTAGTTCGACGATTGTACTTTCTGACCCTCGAGGAAGCGCCGCCTTCCCACGTTTTCTATAATACGATAAGATTCAGAGCGACCGCGACCACTTGTCTTTGTCAATATCTCGGAAACGCTTTCTTTGTTTTCTTTTTTTTTTTTTAAATCCAGATACTCAGACGCGCCCGTGTTCACGCGCACTTGTTCTCTCCGATAAGCAGGGAAGCTCGGTTGGGGTGGTGTCGGGCCTTGCGCATGCGCTGCTGAGCTCGTCGCTTCGCCGGCCGGTCGATGCTGGCGCGGTACTGGTAATGAACTTCGACGTGCATGGTGAAACGTCACTTTGTATTGCCACTGTAGACTAGCAATGCAATGTGTTTGCGAGCGATTGGATAAATGAGAAAGCGTGCACTGTCTACAGTTCATGCCCCTCTAGAGTAGTGGAAATGTTGCTCCAAGTGTTAGGTTTGTAATTTGCGCCTACGAACATGAACTAAACAAAGAAAATGGTCTGCAGCCGCCTTCGCTTCATAAAATTCCCGTACGAAGAAATTTCCGTGCGCGAATGAGAGAGCAAAAGAGAGAAACCATGTTAAGAAGAATGGCTGCCTTTTACGTGATCTCGCGCATGAAACCAGACGATAGATTAATTTTAGCCGTTCATTTTGATTTGCCGAATGTAAACCGGAACACTTTCTCCACGCGGTCTTCAGATTTGAATGGCAATCAATCACATCCTTTCTTTTTTTTTTTTTTTTCTGTTTCTTTCTATCTGGAACCGAAAGAATTCAGAACGCCATTTCAATCTTAGATTCGATTAGATATCGCGACTGGTATGCTGAAATATCACGCCTTATCTGGTGTTAACCTTCTTGATCACGGCAATAAAAAATCGCCAGTTCCCGAACTTTAATCGCGCCGAAGATGAACCGATATGCTGGATTCTTATTGTCATGATTTTATAGAAAGCGCTGGTTCTATGGCTAGCTTTGAGGAAAAGAAAAACATCGTTCAGGAATGTATAACTCTAAACAACTAAAAAAAAAAATCTGCCGGCAATTGGTACTACAACGAGAGTACTGAGAATACTGGAAAAGATGAAATCCAATCATGCTGAACTGAACTGAGATTATTTCATCAAGACATGCCCCGAAAAACGTGGCCACTTTCAATGATAATTTCAAATGTGATTTCTTTCTTTTTTTTTTTTCTTTTTTTTTTTTTTTACGACGGATAATAATTATCTTTCCAATGGCGGATGTGAAAATTTCAGAGCACGTCATTTTCGAAATCCCAAGGCCCCGGACGCATTCTCTCTTCTTTAAGTATTTTGGTGGTGCACACGGAGGAAAATTTCGCGCACGTAATTTATAAACTAGTAGTTGATTTTCTAGAAGAACACAAAGTGCTGACAAACGGCCAACCAGGACACAATTAAATTGGTATTACGCACGGTTTCGAAGCCGCGGTAACAAAAGGGTAACAAAGGGACGTTCATTTCGTGGTGTCGATTTCACGTCTCTCACAATAAAAAAAAAAAAAATAATAATAATAAAAACTACTGCATAAAATAGGTTTTCCCAAACTGGATGGTTTCGATCAGCTTTTGAACAGCCCTTCCTTAAATTGAGTTGGCGTTGATTGAGCAGGTGCGGGCCTCTGCTGTTTTGGATTTTTGTAAATGGCATCAGTACTGGACAGTCCGTTCACTTGAGGATCAAAGGAGAAACCCCCCAAAAAAATATCATATCGTGGTGAGAGACGTGGCAGATGAGTACAATTATCGGCAGAAAAAAAAAAAGGAAAACCGCCTCGTACTCAGAAGCCGCTCCTCTCACGTGTGAAGCTTCAAACAAATTGTTTTTCTTGAGACGCTCTATAAAGTTATACACAGCTCCTTAAATGCAGCACCCGCACACAAAGCCAAACGTTCCAAGCTGGAAAGAAAGCATGAAATTCGCGGTGCCCGTTTCCTGTGAAACAACGGGCAACAATACGCCAAGTCCGCTACCACGTCAGCCGGGGCGGCCACACCCCGCCCGCGCTTAAGCCACATATGGCGACTGAAAATGCTCGCCGCTCAAGCTGCGCGCGGCAAAGTCCGCAACCACGTCAGCCGGGGCGGCCACGGAGAGCGCCGAACGCCCGCGCTTAAGCCTGAAAATGCTCGGCGCTTACGCCAGGTAGCGAGAAAAAATGCTCGGCGCTTAAGCCACGCGGGGACTAAAAACTGAAGCCACGGGATTGTTGCTGAAATTGTATGCATTCCGGTGGAGGTCTGTCGGCGCCGGCGCGCGGCAAAGTCCGCAACCACGTCAGCCGGGGCGGCCACGGAGAGCGCCGAACGCCCGCGCTTAAGGCTGAAAATGCTCGGCGCTTAAGCCAGGTAGCGCGAAAA
>NW_027315162.1:40000-52500 GCF_023375885.2 Dermacentor andersoni | reverse complement strand
TCATACGAGCGGTATGCCGAAAAGGACTCGACACGTTCGAAAACCCAGCGCCAACCGAGTGCGACGCCCTACCACGTCCTTCGCCCAACACGGAGCTACTTATAGACGAGGCTGGCAGGCGGTGAACCGCCTGCGCGCGTGCGGCGCACGAGCAGTTGCGTGGTAAGCGACCGTGTCTGAAGCCCAAACACCACCGAGGCAAAGATCGCCTTAGCAGCGCGCCGCTTCAGCGGGCACCGCAGGGGCGACTAAAACCTGGCGGGAGGCATCGTCTCGTGTAGCGTCGCCCCTGCCCCAACTGGAGTGGCCCAGTCTTTAGGGGACAGAGACTGCGAAGCACTTGGACCGACGGCGGACTACGACGGAACGCTTCAGCTCCGCCAACGGGGCACCCACGCTCTCGAAGGAGACATTTTCCGTTTCGCGGCAATTCTCCGCCGTGCCGTGACTCTTCTCGCTCGCAGACGGCGCTGTCGCGTCGAACCGCTTTCGGGGGCCACCCTTCTCCTCCCCGCTCCTCGCAAGAATCTGCCGATTCCCATTCCTGCGACGAAGCCCGGAAGGGCGCCCACACAGCTGCGGTGACGTGAACGAGCGACCAGCTCTGGAGCTCGACGTACTTCGAAGGCAAACAGCGCAAATTGCGATCGCGCTGGCTTTGCGCACGGCGCGGGAATCGGCCGGCGTTTCATTCCCACGTTTTCCGTGCACGCAAGCGTGCGCTTCCGACTCTCTCGCAAACGTGCGCGCTACATGGCAACAGACGTTCGCGCCTCGTGCTTGGACCGCTCTTTCCCTGCAGGTATCCGACTCCATCCTGCGGCGGTCTTACTAGAGGCGCGCACTCGTCACGCTGCAGTAGTATTGCCTCGTTTCCGTCTTTTCGAAGAATTGGCACAACGGTTTGCCACCGTCTCCCTCTCGTGAGGCCGCTGGCGCGTGGCTTTAGCGCTCAACGTACTGTCCATGATGCCGACGCGGTCAAAACGAGTCGACGGACGCACGTTCCCTGTGCGCCGAAGTCTCTCTTGATATGTGATCCGACCCTCAGACAGACGAAGCCAAGGGAAGACCCAAGGCCGCAATGTGCGTTCAAAGAATCAGTGCTCAGTGTGTCCTGCAATTCACACCAAGTCTCGCAGCTGGCTGCGTTCTTCATCGACCCGAGAACCGAGTGATCCACCGCTTAGAGTCGTGAAAAATAGTTTGTTCAATTCAGTACAGTACAACCAGGGTTTTAGGCACGTGGCGTCTCCCTGTGTGTGGTTTCGAAGAGCGCCTTTCGGCGTGCGCTCCTCCAGTCTCGCTCTTTCGGCGGCCGCGTCTCAGCAGCTGAAAGCCTAATGGCACTCCACTCCTGCTACTCGCGCGTGTGTTTTGCGCCCACGCCTTCCTCGCTTGCCCTCGAGGCACCTTATGCCGTTTGCGCGCACTCGAAGCCGGTTTTACCTGCCAACCATCCACCGGACCCGTGTGTCTCGTGTGCACGTTCACATCGCTCCACTAAAAATTGCAAAGAGCGACAGAGCCATGATTAGGGCTAAGCCGCTGTGGAGTCTTTAACGGCTACACGGCCACGGGCAGGGCTTCACCCCCATCGACGTGCTTCGCTTCAGTCAGCAGTAGGTTCATAGAAGGGCCTCAAACACACACACACTTTCGCATCGGCAGATCGCCGCAGCATAACCGCTGTTGATCCAACAGCCTACTTGAGACGAAAGACAAGAGCCCGGCGCGCGTACTCGCGCAGCTCTCCAAAACCACTCGGCCAGTGCCAGGGACGGCTCCCTGCGCCGGCGCCACAACAAGTCTACTTGAGGCGGAAGACGAAGCCAGCAAGGGCCTGGCCGCAAGTGCGTTCGAAACCGGGACTACAGTCCCTCGTCTGTCCGTACTTCCTCTTTCGACGTGCGGCGCCTTCCCAAAGCGCACAAGTCCGCTAACCGCAGAACGCTTCCGACGTAGCAAAGCCGCGTTTCCTTCGGTACTTCGCAGCAACGCCGCCTTTCCCTCGGCGGCGGGCGAATAGCCTGCAGACGTCGTCGCATTAAACCGCGATCTCGACACCTCGCGCGTCACGAGCAGGAGCCGACCGGCAGCCTCCGGCCCTTTCGGACTCGGTGGCATTTGCCGCGGAGGACGGGAGAGCACTTTAGGCCACGGTTCCTTCCGTACTTGGCAGCCGCACCCTCATACCGACAGTTCCATGACCGACCGAGCGCCACACCGTTCCTTTAGTACTTGGGTGGCAACAAAGTCGGGTCGTTACTCCATACTCGCCGCAGGAAGCGACCGGCAGCCGCCAGCCTTTTCAGACTCGGCAGCGTTTGCCGCGGAGGACGGGAGAGCGCTCGCACCACGGTTCCGTGTGTGTACTAAGCGGCAGCGGCATTAGCTCTCGACCGTCAGTTCCTTGACCGACCGCACGCTTCGCCGTTCCCCTCGTACTGGGCAAAGCAGCAGGTCGGGTCGTCTTACTCCCATTCCGCGCAAGAGCGCCAAAGCGGACAGAAAGCCCACCCAGTGTGCGTTACGCCGTTTCTACCCGCGGGCGCGGCCAAGCCAACCGTCCAAGGTTGCAGCCGGCGTCCACTGGGCGCAACAAATTTGGCACGGGGCGCCCCTCAAAATTCAGGCAGTCCCCGGCATGTTCGGGTATAGCCGTCCCCGCGTCCAAGCGGGGCCAGCGGCGGAAAGCGTCGGGCGCAGCGAGCTGCTTCACCCACACGGGGTAGAAACAATGGCGCTCGCCACCCTTCACAATCCGGTAATGATCCTTCCGCAGGTTCACCTACGGAAACCTTGTTACGACTTTTACTTCCTCTAAATGATCAAGTTTGGTCATCTTTCCAACAGACCGGCGCAACCGAAAGGCCGCGCCGGACATCGGTCCGAAGACCTCACTAAATCATTCAATCGGTAGTAGCGACGGGCGGTGTGTACAAAGGGCAGGGACGTAATCAACGCGAGCTTATGACTCGCGCTTACTGGGAATTCCTCGTTCAAGGGGAACAATTGCAAGCCCCTATCCCAATCACGAAAGAAGTTCCACGGGTTACCCAGTCCTTTCAGACAGGGATAAAGACACGCTGCTTCCTTCAGTGTAGCGCGCGTGCGGCCCCGGACATCTAAGGGCATCACAGACCTGTTATTGCTCTGTTTCGTGCGGCTAGGAGCCGCTTGTCCCTCTAAGAAGGTTGTAAGGTGCTGGGAACCCCGCACCTATTTAATAGGCTAGAGTCTCGTTCGTTATCGGAATTAACCAGACAAATCGCTCCACCAACTAAGAACGGCCATGCACCACCATCCACCGAATCAAGAAAGAGCTCTCAATCTGTCAATCCTCCCAGTGTCCGGGCCGGGTAAGTTTTCCCGTGTTGAGTCAAATTAAGCCGCAGGCTCCACTCCTGGTGGTGCCCTTCCGTCAATTCCTTTAAGTTTCAGCTTTGCAACCATACTTCCCCCGGAACCCAAACACTTTGGTTTCCCGGAAGCTGCCCGCCGAGTCATTTGAGTAACTCAGGCGGATCGCTGGTTGGCATCGTTTATGGTCAGAACTAGGGCGGTATCTGATCGCCTTCGAACCTCTGACTTTCGTTCTTGATCAAAGAAAACATTCTTGGCAAATGCTTTCGCAGTAGTTCGTCTTGCGACGGTCCAAGAATTTCACCTCTAGCGCCGCAATACGAATGCCCCCGTCTGTCCCTCTTAATCATTACCTCGTATTCCAAAAACCAACAGAACAGAAACGAGGTCTTGTTCTATTATTCCATGCAAGTTTATTCAGGCGACTCGCCTGCGTTGAGCACTCTAATTTTTTCAAAGTAAAAGCACCGGCCTTCTCGAGGCACACAATGAAGTGCACCAAGAAAGGACCGGCATGATGTTCAGTCCGAGCCGTCGCATCGGGTAGATGCACTACTCGTCTGGAACTGAGATCCAACTACGAGCTTTTTAACCGCAGCAGCTTTAGTATACGCTATTGGAGCTGGAATTACCGCGGCTGCTGGCACCAGACTTGCCCTCCAATTGATCCTCGTTAAAGGATTTAGAGTGTACTCATTTCAATTACGGGGCCTCAAAAGAGTCCCGTATTGTTATTTTTCGTCACTACCTCCCCGTGCCGGGAGTGGGTAATTTGCGCGCCTGCTGCCTTCCTTGGATGTGGTAGCCGTTTCTCAGGCTCCCTCTCCGGAATCGAACCCTGATTCTCCGTTACCCGTAACAACCATGGTAAGCAAGTAACCTACCATCGAAAGTTGATAAGGCAGACACTTGAAAGAAACGTCGCCGGCTCGTGGCCATGCGATCAGCACAAAGTTATCCAGAGTCACCACACAATACGGGCCGAAACCCGATCGATCTTGGTCTAATAAAAGCACCCGTCGCCCAAAGGGCTTCAGGCTCACTGCATGTATTAGCTCTAGAATTGCCACAGTTATCCAAGTAGGAAGAAACGATCTAAGGAACCATAACTGATTTAATGAGCCATTCGCGGTTTCGCCTTATTTCGGCATGTACTTAGACATGCATGGCTTAATCTTTGAGACAAGCATATGATTACTGGCAGGATCAACCAGGTAATCGTTCAACTGCGCGTCCAGCCTTTCAAGCAGGCCGGACGCCGTTTTTGCGATGCCGAGGCCACCTTCAGGCGCCCCAACACGCTTCGTTCTCGCAAAGGGTAGCACTTTGCACAGTCCGAGACGACGGCGTTCGAGCTCGCTACGGCGCCCTCCCCGCAGGGCCGGGTATCGCCACGCGGCAAGAAGCACGCAACATTCTCGATAGACCGGTTGTGTCGACTCGATCGCGGCTTGCGGTTTCTCTCGAGCCCGCAGCACTGGTGGACCGACCGACACTTGCAACGTAGCCGAGACGGCAAAGCCGCTAGGCGACGGGTCACGCCCGCGCCTTCGGCGCTTTCGTATTTGATTCGTCCGAGGACGATGCGGAACACACTTCGATATCGTGGAAAAAGCGTCGTCCGACAACCAGCCCCTAACGCATCAAGCGGATGAGGCTGCAGACGTCAGCTGTGGGATCCACGGGAGCGATACCGGGGACACGCTTGACGGGCACGAAGCCCGCCGCATATCAAACACCCAGGTCGCTTTGGGGGCGACTGCTCTCTGGGACCCCCATATAATAGCAGCGATAAGTACCCAGACCTCCATGGGGCCGTACTCGTGCCACTTTCGACGAGCGTTTGGCGAAAATCGTGCCGCCTCGTAACGCCGCGAGCAAGATTGAAAGCTTACGTCGGCAGCACAATGCCGAAGTCGTGAAAGCGCAGCGCGTCTACCGAATGCGCGAACGGCAATTTCTCGCTAATGGCCAGTACGGTTTCCTGCACAATTGCCTTTCTGTCGCCCTACGGGGCCCCCGGCCGATCGATTCGAGGCACGCTAGCACGGCCCCTTCGCCATTTCCGAGCACGAGTGCGAACAGTGCGGGCGGCGTGCTCGACGCCCCGGCTGACGTCGTTTCGGACTTTGTCTCTTCGCGTGCTCGCGGCAACGCCGCGGCCAACGACGACGTCTGCGCGGTTCTTTGCCGGTTCCCGGCGTGCTATAGTGCAGCCCTCTGCAGGGTGACACCGGCTCCGTCGTGGCCGTGCGGCGGCTTGTACGCAAAAGTTGCGTCAAAGGCGTCGCGCTCGCGCCGCCCCGGCACACGCGGTTTCGGACTTTGTCTCTTCCAGCGCTCGCGTAGTCGTGGGCACGATTGTCGACTTCGGAACGGTGCGCGGACACCGCCACGAGCACGCGCAAGACGAAAATCGCACTACGGTACAATGTCGGCCGGGGCCCTACGGCCCCTTACAGTAGCAGCGATAAGTGCCCAGACCTCCATGGGGCCGTACTCGTGCGACGCGGCGGCGTACTGCGCCGAGCCGAGCGCCAATATTTGGCTTTTGCAGGGCGGATTCGAGCTCTGGCGATTGCCGCGGTACCGCCGCTCACCGATTCAAGGCACGCTAGCGCGGCCCCTTCGCCATTTCCGAGCACGCGTGCGAACAGTGCGGGCGGCGTGCTCGACGCCCCGGCTGACGTCGTTTCGGACTTTGTCTCTTCGCGTGCTCGCGGCAACGCCGCGGCCAACGACGACGTCTGCGCGGTTCTTTGCCGGTTCCCGGCGTGCTATAGTGCAGCCCTCTGCAGGGTGACACCGGCTCCGTCGTGGCCGTGCGGCGGCTTGTACGCAAAAGTTGCGTCAAAGGCGTCGCGCTCGCGCCGCCCCGGCACACGCGGTTTCGGACTTTGTCTCTTCCAGCGCCCGCGTAGTCGTGGGCACGATTGTCGACGTCGGAACGGTGCGCGGACTACGCCACGAGCACGCGCAAGCCGAAAATCGCACTACGGTACAATGTCGGCCGGGGCCGTACGGCCCCTTACAGTAGCAGCGATAAGTGCCCAGACCTCCATGGGGCCGTACTCGTGCGACGCGGCCGCGTACTGCGCCGAGCCGAGCGCCAATATTTGGCTTTTGCAGGGCGGATTCGAGCTCTGGCGATCGCCGCGGTACCGCCGCTCACCGATTCAAGGCACGCTAGCGCGGCCCCTTCGCCATTTCCGAGCACGCGTGCGAACAGTGCGGGCGGCGTGCTCGACGCCCCGGCTGACGTCGTTTCGGACTTTGTCTCTTCGCGTGCTCGCGGCAACGCCGCGGCCAACGACGACGTCTGCGCGGTTCTTTGCCGGTTCCCGGCGTGCTATAGTGCAGCCCTCTGCAGGGTGACACCGGCTCCGTCGTGGCCGTGCGGCGGCTTGTACGCAAAAGTTGCGTCAAAGGCGTCGCGCTCGCGCCGCCCCGGCACACGCGGTTTCGGACTTTGTCTCTTCCAGCGCTCGCAACCATGTCGGGGCCGACGCCGACGACTGCGTGGTGTTTCAACGATTGCCGGCGTGACACAATGCAGCTGCGTGCGGGATGCCAGCGATTCCGTCGTGTCCGTGCGGCGGCTTGTACGCAAAAGTTGCGTCAAAGGCGTCGCGCTCGCGCCGCCCCGGCACACGCGGTTTCGGACTTTGTCTCTTCCAGCGCTCGCGTAGTCGTGGGCACGATTGTCGACGTCGGAACGGTGCGCGGACTACGCCACGAGCACGCGCAAGCCGAAAATCGCACTACGGTACAATGTCGGCCGGGGCCGTACGGCCCCTTACAGTAGCAGCGATAAGTGCCCAGACCTCCATGGGGCCGTACTCGTGCGACGCGGCGGCGTACTGCGCCGAGCCGAGCGCCAATATTTGGCTTTTGCAGGGCGGATTCGAGCTCTGGCGATCGCCGCGGTACCGCCGCTCACCGATTCAAGGCACGCTAGCGCGGCCCCTTCGCCATTTCCGAGCACGCGTGCGAACAGTGCGGGCGGCGTGCTCGACGCCCCGGCTGACGTCGTTTCGGACTTTGTCTCTTCGCGTGCTCGCGGCAACGCCGCGGCCAACGACGACGTCTGCGCGGTTCTTTGCCGGTTCCCGGCGTGCTATAGTGCAGCCCTCTGCAGGGTGACACCGGCTCCGTCGTGGCCGTGCGGCGGCTTGTACGCAAAAGTTGCGTCAAAGGCGTCGCGCTCGCGCCGCCCCGGCACACGCGGTTTCGGACTTTGTCTCTTCCAGCGCTCGCAACCATGTCGGGGCCGACGCCGACGACTGCGTGGTGTTTCAACGATTGCCGGCGTGACACAATGCAGCTGCGTGCGGGATGCCAGCGATTCCGTCGTGGCGGTGCGGCGGCTTGTACGCAAAAGTTGCGTCAAAGGCGTCGCGCTCGCACCGCCCCGGCACACGTGGTTTCGGACTTTGTCTCTTCGAGCGCTCGCAGCGATGTCGAGGCGATCGCTTACGTCTGCACGGTTTCCGGTGTGCTACAATGCAGCAGTCTGCCGCACTACACCTCTTGGTTGCCGAGGCCAGCACGGCAATTTACTGAAGCGAGCGCATTGCGCCCAGGCGGCAGCGGACTTTGTGCTTTCGGGAGTGCTCTTGCTGTAAAATTTGAACGGCTGCAGCTGCGCGAAGCAAGTGTACCTATTTTCACTCTCTCTCTGTCTGCCTTTGAGGCGACTGTAATTTCACTTTAAACGCAACTGGAGGCGGGAGCAACCTGATGAGAGTAGGTGGACTTCGGTACATGTTGTAATTTAGAAATTGCTTTCAAGCTTTGAGGACATACACCTTCGCGCCATCTGCTTTCCCCGTCTCTTTGGCACTTTATAGTATGTGCTGCATGCTCTGCATTCCAAAGAAACACGCCTGTGTCTCTCCCTCTCTCACGTTCTTCTTCTTTTTGTAGCTGCTGTTGTAGAAGATGCTATGCTCTTTAATCGCTGTAACATAGAGTGCTTGCACAAGCCAACAACTGTTGCGCGTTTTTTTTTTTTTTTTTTCTCTTCCCAAGACGTTTCTGCCATTATTCACTAACTCTCGTTCTTAGTATGCAATGGAGCGTTAGCTCGCGCCATCTACCTTTCTTTCTGTATTGCAAAGTCCGCAGGTTTTCCTAGTTCCGTACACAGATGGCGCTAATGCGTTTTGGCGCCAGGTTCGAACGACCTCGCTGTACTCGTGTTTCCCATTTGAATGTTTCAAAGGGGTTTGCGACAGGGGGTGGTTCTTGTGCAAGGCTGAGCTTTCCAGCTGCGTTTAAGCTATGCTAGCATGTGTGCGTATATATATATATATATATATATAAATACACAAACACACACACACACACACACACACACACATGCATATATACATACACACACACGGTAATGGTAAAGATGATGAGGTAGCACTTTTTTTTTTTTTTTTACAATGCCTGTGTTTCAGATGGCGATCTTTCTCCCCTCTATGTTTCCGGTGGGAAGGAGTGTGCAGCGTTTTCTATATTTATTTTGTCATTCACTTCTATGTTGCTCGTCTTCGTACATGGGGCATGCTACCTAATTCTACCGGTCGATTCGACACGTTGCGATCCGTCCCGGCCTGTGCCGTATCAAAATTTTCAGTGGGCCTTGCGGTAAATAAAAAGAAATGAAGGAAATGCGCGTAGTATATTACAATTGCACACGGGCTTGAAACGAAGCCCTCAAGGAAGGTCACCTTGAGCGGTCGCATTCAGACGGAAGTAAGCATTCCCCTGGCGCGTTTTTTTCCGCTCGCCTGTTCCGTTTTCTACGAGGTTGCCTTGGTTGGTTTCGCGTTACAAGCAAGCTTGCACTCGGGTCTCGTTTCTACGCGACAGCGTTTCGTTAACAGCGAAAGACTGAGGCGTTGCGAGTTCATCCGTGAGATAGGGAGCGTTGAGTCTGTACACAGGCTGAATTTTATAATATTGCCCACGCTGTTGCTGAGGTTACCCATGTCGGCAGGGCGCCCACAAGGCAGTAGTACAATGAAGTGAAGTGAAGGACATCGCTTCTCGGCCTTTTGGCTAAGATCAAAGTGTAGTATCTGTTCTTATCAGCTTAATATCTGATACGGGTTCTATATGGACCCACGATATTAAACCTATTTTTGGAAGTTGGCGGAGTGCTTGAAGCCTGCTTCACCTCCGCCGCAGGTCGGCCCGGTATTGCACTACCTCCGGGATCGGCCCCGCTCACTTAGGTGAGACTTCATTCAATCAAAATGAAGAGCACAAGCTCAACGCGAGCAGTGACTTGACACGCACCATTCCTATACTACACGCAACGATGCCGGTTCGCGGACCACGAGAGTAATTAAACTGCCACTCCATCTGTGTGTAGCGTCGCACTTGTTGCGTCGCAAATGGGACAGCCGCTCCAGCAAATTTCTAGTTATGGGCTTCGAGAAAAATTAATGAAAGCAAAAGAAAGAACCAGAATTCCTATTTGTCCGATGTCTCTGAATGATTGTCTCCTGTAAAGAGCCACTTGGGGGGATGGGGGGTAGGATTAGCCGTGGGGTTCGCAATCAATATGAATCCCACTCAAAGCCAACACTGGATTTTGGAGTTCACTATCGCTTGGATCCGTAAACCACCGCGGCCACGCAAGCTCGCCCTGCCGCCGAAATCCGCTGCCCAAGTGGAAGAAAGATTCCCTATGAAAGAAAAATAGAGTGCCCGATTTCTGGCAACTACTGTGCAGCCTTTGTGTACACATTTTCGCAGCAGTGGGACCGAGCGCCTCGAAAACAAACTTGTCGTATGCCCAAATGTGGCGAAATATATTCAAGGGTTAAAAGGTGCCTCATCTTTCTAACCTGTATGTTACGAAGACCTGTTGCTACCTTTTCATCATGAACATCATCATCATCATCATCCTGGCTACGCCCACTGCAGGGCAAAGGCATCTGCCATGATCCTCCAAGTACCCCGGTCAGGTGCCGATTGTCGCCATGTAGTCCCTAATCTAATCTGCCCTCCTAACTTTCTGCCACCCCCTGCTACGCTTCCCTCCTCTTGGAATTCAGTCTGTAACCCTTAATGGCCACCGGTTATCTTCCCCCCAGATTGCATGCCCTGCGCATGCCCATTTGTTTTTCCTGGTTTAAACTTTGGTGTCATTAACGAGCGTTTCTTCTCGCACACCCCAATCTGCTCTATTCCGATCCCCCCGTGACGCCACACCCATCATCCTTCTTTCCAGAGCCCGTTGCGTCGCCCTCAGTTACCCTTCGGTAATCCTCAAAGCTTTTTGTTGGGGCACTCGTGGCATCTTTCTCGTTTAATGAAGTCAAATTTTTTTCAGTTTTGGGGGAAAACTCAATGAGCTAGGCGCGATTGTGTCCCTGGCGCCGCTCTCAACAAGATGGCGGCGCCCATGCTTTTTGCCTGCAGGTTCGGCCCTACGCAGAACACGCCTGCCGGGCAGTGTAGCCACGTTGAAGGGGCAAAGCGTAGTGCAGTGAAGCGCTTGCTCGGGCGAAAAACGCAAATATGAGCCAAACAGGAATTTCCATTATTGGAAATTCCAGTTCAGTTTGCGCATTGCGTTCGCCTAAGGTAAAGAACACAAATGCGAGTGCCACAGCAGTCAAGTCAAAGCTTAGGATTGCGTATCATTTTTTTTTTTTTTTTTCTTTTCGTGCCTTTTACTCCTGGCCTGCGTGGCCCTAGCGCGCATGCACACGAAAGTAATGAAATGCTGAAAACACGAAATAATGCGGTGCGGCTGTATCATATCTATTTTGTGCGCTTTGTTCTTTGTGGACTACAGCGGTGTGCGTCATGAGAAAGTTTCGGTGCCCTTCTTGGGTGACCAGTGAAGCTATATTTAAAACCACATTGATTTGTACGGTTATTGCTACAAACTGCGTGTGGGTGTTTTTCTTTTTCGCTGCCAACGATGGGTTATCGCAACCGCGATCGGTTCTGCTGCTACGCTAGACGCGTGCTTGCCAACGGTTGGCTCTATACGCGACCCGCGACGCGTGGTCGGCACATTCAAGCAGTCAATTGCAAACCGTTCCAAGAAAAAGGATGTACTCCACTTGCCACCTAGTTCGACGATTGTACTTTCTGACCCTCGAGGAAGCGCCGCCTTCCCACGTTTTCTATAATACGATAAGATTCAGAGCGACCGCGACCACTTGTCTTTGTCAATATCTCGGAAACGCTTTCTTTGTTTTCTTTTTTTTTTTTTAAATCCAGATACTCAGACGCGCCCGTGTTCACGCGCACTTGTTCTCTCCGATAAGCAGGGAAGCTCGGTTGGGGTGGTGTCGGGCCTTGCGCATGCGCTGCTGAGCTCGTCGCTTCGCCGGCCGGTCGATGCTGGCGCGGTACTGGTAATGAACTTCGACGTGCATGGTGAAACGTCACTTTGTATTGCCACTGTAGACTAGCAATGCAATGTGTTTGCGAGCGATTGGATAAATGAGAAAGCGTGCACTGTCTACAGTTCATGCCCCTCTAGAGTAGTGGAAATGTTGCTCCAAGTGTTAGGTTTGTAATTTGCGCCTACGAACATGAACTAAACAAAGAAAATGGTCTGCAGCCGCCTTCGCTTCATAAAATTCCCGTACGAAGAAATTTCCGTGCGCGAATGAGAGAGCAAAAGAGAGAAACCATGTTAAGAAGAATGGCTGCCTTTTACGTGATCTCGCGCATGAAACCAGACGATAGATTAATTTTAGCCGTTCATTTTGATTTGCCGAATGTAAACCGGAACACTTTCTCCACGCGGTCTTCAGATTTGAATGGCAATCAATCACATCCTTTCTTTTTTTTTTTTTTTTCTGTTTCTTTCTATCTGGAACCGAAAGAATTCAGAACGCCATTTCAATCTTAGATTCGATTAGATATCGCGACTGGTATGCTGAAATATCACGCCTTATCTGGTGTTAACCTTCTTGATCACGGCAATAAAAAATCGCCAGTTCCCGAACTTTAATCGCGCCGAAGATGAACCGATATGCTGGATTCTTATTGTCATGATTTTATAGAAAGCGCTGGTTCTATGGCTAGCTTTGAGGAAAAGAAAAACATCGTTCAGGAATGTATAACTCTAAACAACTAAAAAAAAAAATCTGCCGGCAATTGGTACTACA
>NW_027315162.1:20000-32500 GCF_023375885.2 Dermacentor andersoni | reverse complement strand
CCGAGTGATCCACCGCTTAGAGTCGTGAAAAATAGTTTGTTCAATTCAGTACAGTACAACCAGGGTTTTAGGCACGTGGCGTCTCCCTGTGTGTGGTTTCGAAGAGCGCCTTTCGGCGTGCGCTCCTCCAGTCTCGCTCTTTCGGCGGCCGCGTCTCAGCAGCTGAAAGCCTAATGGCACTCCACTCCTGCTACTCGCGCGTGTGTTTTGCGCCCACGCCTTCCTCGCTTGCCCTCGAGGCACCTTATGCCGTTTGCGCGCACTCGAAGCCGGTTTTACCTGCCAACCATCCACCGGACCCGTGTGTCTCGTGTGCACGTTCACATCGCTCCACTAAAAATTGCAAAGAGCGACAGAGCCATGATTAGGGCTAAGCCGCTGTGGAGTCTTTAACGGCTACACGGCCACGGGCAGGGCTTCACCCCCATCGACGTGCTTCGCTTCAGTCAGCAGTAGGTTCATAGAAGGGCCTCAAACACACACACACTTTCGCATCGGCAGATCGCCGCAGCATAACCGCTGTTGATCCAACAGCCTACTTGAGACGAAAGACAAGAGCCCGGCGCGCGTACTCGCGCAGCTCTCCAAAACCACTCGGCCAGTGCCAGGGACGGCTCCCTGCGCCGGCGCCACAACAAGTCTACTTGAGGCGGAAGACGAAGCCAGCAAGGGCCTGGCCGCAAGTGCGTTCGAAACCGGGACTACAGTCCCTCGTCTGTCCGTACTTCCTCTTTCGACGTGCGGCGCCTTCCCAAAGCGCACAAGTCCGCTAACCGCAGAACGCTTCCGACGTAGCAAAGCCGCGTTTCCTTCGGTACTTCGCAGCAACGCCGCCTTTCCCTCGGCGGCGGGCGAATAGCCTGCAGACGTCGTCGCATTAAACCGCGATCTCGACACCTCGCGCGTCACGAGCAGGAGCCGACCGGCAGCCTCCGGCCCTTTCGGACTCGGTGGCATTTGCCGCGGAGGACGGGAGAGCACTTTAGGCCACGGTTCCTTCCGTACTTGGCAGCCGCACCCTCATACCGACAGTTCCATGACCGACCGAGCGCCACACCGTTCCTTTAGTACTTGGGTGGCAACAAAGTCGGGTCGTTACTCCATACTCGCCGCAGGAAGCGACCGGCAGCCGCCAGCCTTTTCAGACTCGGCAGCGTTTGCCGCGGAGGACGGGAGAGCGCTCGCACCACGGTTCCGTGTGTGTACTAAGCGGCAGCGGCATTAGCTCTCGACCGTCAGTTCCTTGACCGACCGCACGCTTCGCCGTTCCCCTCGTACTGGGCAAAGCAGCAGGTCGGGTCGTCTTACTCCCATTCCGCGCAAGAGCGCCAAAGCGGACAGAAAGCCCACCCAGTGTGCGTTACGCCGTTTCTACCCGCGGGCGCGGCCAAGCCAACCGTCCAAGGTTGCAGCCGGCGTCCACTGGGCGCAACAAATTTGGCACGGGGCGCCCCTCAAAATTCAGGCAGTCCCCGGCATGTTCGGGTATAGCCGTCCCCGCGTCCAAGCGGGGCCAGCGGCGGAAAGCGTCGGGCGCAGCGAGCTGCTTCACCCACACGGGGTAGAAACAATGGCGCTCGCCACCCTTCACAATCCGGTAATGATCCTTCCGCAGGTTCACCTACGGAAACCTTGTTACGACTTTTACTTCCTCTAAATGATCAAGTTTGGTCATCTTTCCAACAGACCGGCGCAACCGAAAGGCCGCGCCGGACATCGGTCCGAAGACCTCACTAAATCATTCAATCGGTAGTAGCGACGGGCGGTGTGTACAAAGGGCAGGGACGTAATCAACGCGAGCTTATGACTCGCGCTTACTGGGAATTCCTCGTTCAAGGGGAACAATTGCAAGCCCCTATCCCAATCACGAAAGAAGTTCCACGGGTTACCCAGTCCTTTCAGACAGGGATAAAGACACGCTGCTTCCTTCAGTGTAGCGCGCGTGCGGCCCCGGACATCTAAGGGCATCACAGACCTGTTATTGCTCTGTTTCGTGCGGCTAGGAGCCGCTTGTCCCTCTAAGAAGGTTGTAAGGTGCTGGGAACCCCGCACCTATTTAATAGGCTAGAGTCTCGTTCGTTATCGGAATTAACCAGACAAATCGCTCCACCAACTAAGAACGGCCATGCACCACCATCCACCGAATCAAGAAAGAGCTCTCAATCTGTCAATCCTCCCAGTGTCCGGGCCGGGTAAGTTTTCCCGTGTTGAGTCAAATTAAGCCGCAGGCTCCACTCCTGGTGGTGCCCTTCCGTCAATTCCTTTAAGTTTCAGCTTTGCAACCATACTTCCCCCGGAACCCAAACACTTTGGTTTCCCGGAAGCTGCCCGCCGAGTCATTTGAGTAACTCAGGCGGATCGCTGGTTGGCATCGTTTATGGTCAGAACTAGGGCGGTATCTGATCGCCTTCGAACCTCTGACTTTCGTTCTTGATCAAAGAAAACATTCTTGGCAAATGCTTTCGCAGTAGTTCGTCTTGCGACGGTCCAAGAATTTCACCTCTAGCGCCGCAATACGAATGCCCCCGTCTGTCCCTCTTAATCATTACCTCGTATTCCAAAAACCAACAGAACAGAAACGAGGTCTTGTTCTATTATTCCATGCAAGTTTATTCAGGCGACTCGCCTGCGTTGAGCACTCTAATTTTTTCAAAGTAAAAGCACCGGCCTTCTCGAGGCACACAATGAAGTGCACCAAGAAAGGACCGGCATGATGTTCAGTCCGAGCCGTCGCATCGGGTAGATGCACTACTCGTCTGGAACTGAGATCCAACTACGAGCTTTTTAACCGCAGCAGCTTTAGTATACGCTATTGGAGCTGGAATTACCGCGGCTGCTGGCACCAGACTTGCCCTCCAATTGATCCTCGTTAAAGGATTTAGAGTGTACTCATTTCAATTACGGGGCCTCAAAAGAGTCCCGTATTGTTATTTTTCGTCACTACCTCCCCGTGCCGGGAGTGGGTAATTTGCGCGCCTGCTGCCTTCCTTGGATGTGGTAGCCGTTTCTCAGGCTCCCTCTCCGGAATCGAACCCTGATTCTCCGTTACCCGTAACAACCATGGTAAGCAAGTAACCTACCATCGAAAGTTGATAAGGCAGACACTTGAAAGAAACGTCGCCGGCTCGTGGCCATGCGATCAGCACAAAGTTATCCAGAGTCACCACACAATACGGGCCGAAACCCGATCGATCTTGGTCTAATAAAAGCACCCGTCGCCCAAAGGGCTTCAGGCTCACTGCATGTATTAGCTCTAGAATTGCCACAGTTATCCAAGTAGGAAGAAACGATCTAAGGAACCATAACTGATTTAATGAGCCATTCGCGGTTTCGCCTTATTTCGGCATGTACTTAGACATGCATGGCTTAATCTTTGAGACAAGCATATGATTACTGGCAGGATCAACCAGGTAATCGTTCAACTGCGCGTCCAGCCTTTCAAGCAGGCCGGACGCCGTTTTTGCGATGCCGAGGCCACCTTCAGGCGCCCCAACACGCTTCGTTCTCGCAAAGGGTAGCACTTTGCACAGTCCGAGACGACGGCGTTCGAGCTCGCTACGGCGCCCTCCCCGCAGGGCCGGGTATCGCCACGCGGCAAGAAGCACGCAACATTCTCGATAGACCGGTTGTGTCGACTCGATCGCGGCTTGCGGTTTCTCTCGAGCCCGCAGCACTGGTGGACCGACCGACACTTGCAACGTAGCCGAGACGGCAAAGCCGCTAGGCGACGGGTCACGCCCGCGCCTTCGGCGCTTTCGTATTTGATTCGTCCGAGGACGATGCGGAACACACTTCGATATCGTGGAAAAAGCGTCGTCCGACAACCAGCCCCTAACGCATCAAGCGGATGAGGCTGCAGACGTCAGCTGTGGGATCCACGGGAGCGATACCGGGGACACGCTTGACGGGCACGAAGCCCGCCGCATATCAAACACCCAGGTCGCTTTGGGGGCGACTGCTCTCTGGGACCCCCATATAATAGCAGCGATAAGTACCCAGACCTCCATGGGGCCGTACTCGTGCCACTTTCGACGAGCGTTTGGCGAAAATCGTGCCGCCTCGTAACGCCGCGAGCAAGATTGAAAGCTTACGTCGGCAGCACAATGCCGAAGTCGTGAAAGCGCAGCGCGTCTACCGAATGCGCGAACGGCAATTTCTCGCTAATGGCCAGTACGGTTTCCTGCACAATTGCCTTTCTGTCGCCCTACGGGGCCCCCGGCCGATCGATTCGAGGCACGCTAGCACGGCCCCTTCGCCATTTCCGAGCACGAGTGCGAACAGTGCGGGCGGCGTGCTCGACGCCCCGGCTGACGTCGTTTCGGACTTTGTCTCTTCGCGTGCTCGCGGCAACGCCGCGGCCAACGACGACGTCTGCGCGGTTCTTTGCCGGTTCCCGGCGTGCTATAGTGCAGCCCTCTGCAGGGTGACACCGGCTCCGTCGTGGCCGTGCGGCGGCTTGTACGCAAAAGTTGCGTCAAAGGCGTCGCGCTCGCGCCGCCCCGGCACACGCGGTTTCGGACTTTGTCTCTTCCAGCGCTCGCGTAGTCGTGGGCACGATTGTCGACTTCGGAACGGTGCGCGGACACCGCCACGAGCACGCGCAAGACGAAAATCGCACTACGGTACAATGTCGGCCGGGGCCCTACGGCCCCTTACAGTAGCAGCGATAAGTGCCCAGACCTCCATGGGGCCGTACTCGTGCGACGCGGCGGCGTACTGCGCCGAGCCGAGCGCCAATATTTGGCTTTTGCAGGGCGGATTCGAGCTCTGGCGATTGCCGCGGTACCGCCGCTCACCGATTCAAGGCACGCTAGCGCGGCCCCTTCGCCATTTCCGAGCACGCGTGCGAACAGTGCGGGCGGCGTGCTCGACGCCCCGGCTGACGTCGTTTCGGACTTTGTCTCTTCGCGTGCTCGCGGCAACGCCGCGGCCAACGACGACGTCTGCGCGGTTCTTTGCCGGTTCCCGGCGTGCTATAGTGCAGCCCTCTGCAGGGTGACACCGGCTCCGTCGTGGCCGTGCGGCGGCTTGTACGCAAAAGTTGCGTCAAAGGCGTCGCGCTCGCGCCGCCCCGGCACACGCGGTTTCGGACTTTGTCTCTTCCAGCGCTCGCGTAGTCGTGGGCACGATTGTCGACGTCGGAACGGTGCGCGGACTACGCCACGAGCACGCGCAAGCCGAAAATCGCACTACGGTACAATGTCGGCCGGGGCCGTACGGCCCCTTACAGTAGCAGCGATAAGTGCCCAGACCTCCATGGGGCCGTACTCGTGCGACGCGGCCGCGTACTGCGCCGAGCCGAGCGCCAATATTTGGCTTTTGCAGGGCGGATTCGAGCTCTGGCGATCGCCGCGGTACCGCCGCTCACCGATTCAAGGCACGCTAGCGCGGCCCCTTCGCCATTTCCGAGCACGCGTGCGAACAGTGCGGGCGGCGTGCTCGACGCCCCGGCTGACGTCGTTTCGGACTTTGTCTCTTCGCGTGCTCGCGGCAACGCCGCGGCCAACGACGACGTCTGCGCGGTTCTTTGCCGGTTCCCGGCGTGCTATAGTGCAGCCCTCTGCAGGGTGACACCGGCTCCGTCGTGGCCGTGCGGCGGCTTGTACGCAAAAGTTGCGTCAAAGGCGTCGCGCTCGCGCCGCCCCGGCACACGCGGTTTCGGACTTTGTCTCTTCCAGCGCTCGCAACCATGTCGGGGCCGACGCCGACGACTGCGTGGTGTTTCAACGATTGCCGGCGTGACACAATGCAGCTGCGTGCGGGATGCCAGCGATTCCGTCGTGTCCGTGCGGCGGCTTGTACGCAAAAGTTGCGTCAAAGGCGTCGCGCTCGCGCCGCCCCGGCACACGCGGTTTCGGACTTTGTCTCTTCCAGCGCTCGCGTAGTCGTGGGCACGATTGTCGACGTCGGAACGGTGCGCGGACTACGCCACGAGCACGCGCAAGCCGAAAATCGCACTACGGTACAATGTCGGCCGGGGCCGTACGGCCCCTTACAGTAGCAGCGATAAGTGCCCAGACCTCCATGGGGCCGTACTCGTGCGACGCGGCGGCGTACTGCGCCGAGCCGAGCGCCAATATTTGGCTTTTGCAGGGCGGATTCGAGCTCTGGCGATCGCCGCGGTACCGCCGCTCACCGATTCAAGGCACGCTAGCGCGGCCCCTTCGCCATTTCCGAGCACGCGTGCGAACAGTGCGGGCGGCGTGCTCGACGCCCCGGCTGACGTCGTTTCGGACTTTGTCTCTTCGCGTGCTCGCGGCAACGCCGCGGCCAACGACGACGTCTGCGCGGTTCTTTGCCGGTTCCCGGCGTGCTATAGTGCAGCCCTCTGCAGGGTGACACCGGCTCCGTCGTGGCCGTGCGGCGGCTTGTACGCAAAAGTTGCGTCAAAGGCGTCGCGCTCGCGCCGCCCCGGCACACGCGGTTTCGGACTTTGTCTCTTCCAGCGCTCGCAACCATGTCGGGGCCGACGCCGACGACTGCGTGGTGTTTCAACGATTGCCGGCGTGACACAATGCAGCTGCGTGCGGGATGCCAGCGATTCCGTCGTGGCGGTGCGGCGGCTTGTACGCAAAAGTTGCGTCAAAGGCGTCGCGCTCGCACCGCCCCGGCACACGTGGTTTCGGACTTTGTCTCTTCGAGCGCTCGCAGCGATGTCGAGGCGATCGCTTACGTCTGCACGGTTTCCGGTGTGCTACAATGCAGCAGTCTGCCGCACTACACCTCTTGGTTGCCGAGGCCAGCACGGCAATTTACTGAAGCGAGCGCATTGCGCCCAGGCGGCAGCGGACTTTGTGCTTTCGGGAGTGCTCTTGCTGTAAAATTTGAACGGCTGCAGCTGCGCGAAGCAAGTGTACCTATTTTCACTCTCTCTCTGTCTGCCTTTGAGGCGACTGTAATTTCACTTTAAACGCAACTGGAGGCGGGAGCAACCTGATGAGAGTAGGTGGACTTCGGTACATGTTGTAATTTAGAAATTGCTTTCAAGCTTTCAGGACATACACCTTCGCGCCATCTGCTTTCCCCGTCTCTTTGGCACTTTATAGTATGTGCTGCATGCTCTGCATTCCAAAGAAACACGCCTGTGTCTCTCCCTCTCTCACGTTCTTCTTCTTTTTGTAGCTGCTGTTGTAGAAGATGCTATGCTCTTTAATCGCTGTAACATAGAGTGCTTGCACAAGCCAACAACTGTTGCGCGTTTTTTTTTTTTTTTTTTCTCTTCCCAAGACGTTTCTGCCATTATTCACTAACTCTCGTTCTTAGTATGCAATGGAGCGTTAGCTCGCGCCATCTACCTTTCTTTCTGTATTGCAAAGTCCGCAGGTTTTCCTAGTTCCGTACACAGATGGCGCTAATGCGTTTTGGCGCCAGGTTCGAACGACCTCGCTGTACTCGTGTTTCCCATTTGAATGTTTCAAAGGGGTTTGCGACAGGGGGTGGTTCTTGTGCAAGGCTGAGCTTTCCAGCTGCGTTTAAGCTATGCTAGCATGTGTGCGTATATATATATATATATATATATAAATACACAAACACACACACACACACACACACACACACATGCATATATACATACACACACACGGTAATGGTAAAGATGATGAGGTAGCACTTTTTTTTTTTTTTTTACAATGCCTGTGTTTCAGATGGCGATCTTTCTCCCCTCTATGTTTCCGGTGGGAAGGAGTGTGCAGCGTTTTCTATATTTATTTTGTCATTCACTTCTATGTTGCTCGTCTTCGTACATGGGGCATGCTACCTAATTCTACCGGTCGATTCGACACGTTGCGATCCGTCCCGGCCTGTGCCGTATCAAAATTTTCAGTGGGCCTTGCGGTAAATAAAAAGAAATGAAGGAAATGCGCGTAGTATATTACAATTGCACACGGGCTTGAAACGAAGCCCTCAAGGAAGGTCACCTTGAGCGGTCGCATTCAGACGGAAGTAAGCATTCCCCTGGCGCGTTTTTTTCCGCTCGCCTGTTCCGTTTTCTACGAGGTTGCCTTGGTTGGTTTCGCGTTACAAGCAAGCTTGCACTCGGGTCTCGTTTCTACGCGACAGCGTTTCGTTAACAGCGAAAGACTGAGGCGTTGCGAGTTCATCCGTGAGATAGGGAGCGTTGAGTCTGTACACAGGCTGAATTTTATAATATTGCCCACGCTGTTGCTGAGGTTACCCATGTCGGCAGGGCGCCCACAAGGCAGTAGTACAATGAAGTGAAGTGAAGGACATCGCTTCTCGGCCTTTTGGCTAAGATCAAAGTGTAGTATCTGTTCTTATCAGCTTAATATCTGATACGGGTTCTATATGGACCCACGATATTAAACCTATTTTTGGAAGTTGGCGGAGTGCTTGAAGCCTGCTTCACCTCCGCCGCAGGTCGGCCCGGTATTGCACTACCTCCGGGATCGGCCCCGCTCACTTAGGTGAGACTTCATTCAATCAAAATGAAGAGCACAAGCTCAACGCGAGCAGTGACTTGACACGCACCATTCCTATACTACACGCAACGATGCCGGTTCGCGGACCACGAGAGTAATTAAACTGCCACTCCATCTGTGTGTAGCGTCGCACTTGTTGCGTCGCAAATGGGACAGCCGCTCCAGCAAATTTCTAGTTATGGGCTTCGAGAAAAATTAATGAAAGCAAAAGAAAGAACCAGAATTCCTATTTGTCCGATGTCTCTGAATGATTGTCTCCTGTAAAGAGCCACTTGGGGGGATGGGGGGTAGGATTAGCCGTGGGGTTCGCAATCAATATGAATCCCACTCAAAGCCAACACTGGATTTTGGAGTTCACTATCGCTTGGATCCGTAAACCACCGCGGCCACGCAAGCTCGCCCTGCCGCCGAAATCCGCTGCCCAAGTGGAAGAAAGATTCCCTATGAAAGAAAAATAGAGTGCCCGATTTCTGGCAACTACTGTGCAGCCTTTGTGTACACATTTTCGCAGCAGTGGGACCGAGCGCCTCGAAAACAAACTTGTCGTATGCCCAAATGTGGCGAAATATATTCAAGGGTTAAAAGGTGCCTCATCTTTCTAACCTGTATGTTACGAAGACCTGTTGCTACCTTTTCATCATGAACATCATCATCATCATCATCCTGGCTACGCCCACTGCAGGGCAAAGGCATCTGCCATGATCCTCCAAGTACCCCGGTCAGGTGCCGATTGTCGCCATGTAGTCCCTAATCTAATCTGCCCTCCTAACTTTCTGCCACCCCCTGCTACGCTTCCCTCCTCTTGGAATTCAGTCTGTAACCCTTAATGGCCACCGGTTATCTTCCCCCCAGATTGCATGCCCTGCGCATGCCCATTTGTTTTTCCTGGTTTAAACTTTGGTGTCATTAACGAGCGTTTCTTCTCGCACACCCCAATCTGCTCTATTCCGATCCCCCCGTGACGCCACACCCATCATCCTTCTTTCCAGAGCCCGTTGCGTCGCCCTCAGTTACCCTTCGGTAATCCTCAAAGCTTTTTGTTGGGGCACTCGTGGCATCTTTCTCGTTTAATGAAGTCAAATTTTTTTCAGTTTTGGGGGAAAACTCAATGAGCTAGGCGCGATTGTGTCCCTGGCGCCGCTCTCAACAAGATGGCGGCGCCCATGCTTTTTGCCTGCAGGTTCGGCCCTACGCAGAACACGCCTGCCGGGCAGTGTAGCCACGTTGAAGGGGCAAAGCGTAGTGCAGTGAAGCGCTTGCTCGGGCGAAAAACGCAAATATGAGCCAAACAGGAATTTCCATTATTGGAAATTCCAGTTCAGTTTGCGCATTGCGTTCGCCTAAGGTAAAGAACACAAATGCGAGTGCCACAGCAGTCAAGTCAAAGCTTAGGATTGCGTATCATTTTTTTTTTTTTTTTTCTTTTCGTGCCTTTTACTCCTGGCCTGCGTGGCCCTAGCGCGCATGCACACGAAAGTAATGAAATGCTGAAAACACGAAATAATGCGGTGCGGCTGTATCATATCTATTTTGTGCGCTTTGTTCTTTGTGGACTACAGCGGTGTGCGTCATGAGAAAGTTTCGGTGCCCTTCTTGGGTGACCAGTGAAGCTATATTTAAAACCACATTGATTTGTACGGTTATTGCTACAAACTGCGTGTGGGTGTTTTTCTTTTTCGCTGCCAACGATGGGTTATCGCAACCGCGATCGGTTCTGCTGCTACGCTAGACGCGTGCTTGCCAACGGTTGGCTCTATACGCGACCCGCGACGCGTGGTCGGCACATTCAAGCAGTCAATTGCAAACCGTTCCAAGAAAAAGGATGTACTCCACTTGCCACCTAGTTCGACGATTGTACTTTCTGACCCTCGAGGAAGCGCCGCCTTCCCACGTTTTCTATAATACGATAAGATTCAGAGCGACCGCGACCACTTGTCTTTGTCAATATCTCGGAAACGCTTTCTTTGTTTTCTTTTTTTTTTTTTAAATCCAGATACTCAGACGCGCCCGTGTTCACGCGCACTTGTTCTCTCCGATAAGCAGGGAAGCTCGGTTGGGGTGGTGTCGGGCCTTGCGCATGCGCTGCTGAGCTCGTCGCTTCGCCGGCCGGTCGATGCTGGCGCGGTACTGGTAATGAACTTCGACGTGCATGGTGAAACGTCACTTTGTATTGCCACTGTAGACTAGCAATGCAATGTGTTTGCGAGCGATTGGATAAATGAGAAAGCGTGCACTGTCTACAGTTCATGCCCCTCTAGAGTAGTGGAAATGTTGCTCCAAGTGTTAGGTTTGTAATTTGCGCCTACGAACATGAACTAAACAAAGAAAATGGTCTGCAGCCGCCTTCGCTTCATAAAATTCCCGTACGAAGAAATTTCCGTGCGCGAATGAGAGAGCAAAAGAGAGAAACCATGTTAAGAAGAATGGCTGCCTTTTACGTGATCTCGCGCATGAAACCAGACGATAGATTAATTTTAGCCGTTCATTTTGATTTGCCGAATGTAAACCGGAACACTTTCTCCACGCGGTCTTCAGATTTGAATGGCAATCAATCACATCCTTTCTTTTTTTTTTTTTTTTCTGTTTCTTTCTATCTGGAACCGAAAGAATTCAGAACGCCATTTCAATCTTAGATTCGATTAGATATCGCGACTGGTATGCTGAAATATCACGCCTTATCTGGTGTTAACCTTCTTGATCACGGCAATAAAAAATCGCCAGTTCCCGAACTTTAATCGCGCCGAAGATGAACCGATATGCTGGATTCTTATTGTCATGATTTTATAGAAAGCGCTGGTTCTATGGCTAGCTTTGAGGAAAAGAAAAACATCGTTCAGGAATGTATAACTCTAAACAACTAAAAAAAAAAATCTGCCGGCAATTGGTACTACAACGAGAGTACTGAGAATACTGGAAAAGATGAAATCCAATCATGCTGAACTGAACTGAGATTATTTCATCAAGACATGCCCCGAAAAACGTGGCCACTTTCAATGATAATTTCAAATGTGATTTCTTTCTTTTTTTTTTTTCTTTTTTTTTTTTTTTACGACGGATAATAATTATCTTTCCAATGGCGGATGTGAAAATTTCAGAGCACGTCATTTTCGAAATCCCAAGGCCCCGGACGCATTCTCTCTTCTTTAAGTATTTTGGTGGTGCACACGGAGGAAAATTTCGCGCACGTAATTTATAAACTAGTAGTTGATTTTCTAGAAGAACACAAAGTGCTGACAAACGGCCAACCAGGACACAATTAAATTGGTATTACGCACGGTTTCGAAGCCGCGGTAACAAAAGGGTAACAAAGGGACGTTCATTTCGTGGTGTCGATTTCACGTCTCTCACAATAAAAAAAAAAAAAATAATAATAATAAAAACTACTGCATAAAATAGGTTTTCCCAAACTGGATGGTTTCGATCAGCTTTTGAACAGCCCTTCCTTAAATTGAGTTGGCGTTGATTGAGCAGGTGCGGGCCTCTGCTGTTTTGGATTTTTGTAAATGGCATCAGTACTGGACAGTCCGTTCACTTGAGGATCAAAGGAGAAACCCCCCAAAAAAATATCATATCGTGGTGAGAGACGTGGCAGATGAGTACAATTATCGGCAGAAAAAAAAAAAGGAAAACCGCCTCGTACTCAGAAGCCGCTCCTCTCACGTGTGAAGCTTCAAACAAATTGTTTTTCTTGAGACGCTCTATAAAGTTATACACAGCTCCTTAAATGCAGCACCCGCACACAAAGCCAAACGTTCCAAGCTGGAAAGAAAGCATGAAATTCGCGGTGCCCGTTTCCTGTGAAACAACGGGCAACAATACGCCAAGTCCGCTACCACGTCAGCCGGGGCGGCCACACCCCGCCCGCGCTTAAGCCACATATGGCGACTGAAAATGCTCGCCGCTCAAGCTGCGCGCGGCAAAGTCCGCAACCACGTCAGCCGGGGCGGCCACGGAGAGCGCCGAACGCCCGCGCTTAAGCCTGAAAATGCTCGGCGCTTACGCCAGGTAGCGAGAAAAAATGCTCGGCGCTTAAGCCACGCGGGGACTAAAAACTGAAGCCAC
>NW_027315162.1:0-15000 GCF_023375885.2 Dermacentor andersoni | reverse complement strand
CCGCTTAGTGATATGCTTAAATTCAGCGGGTTGTCTCGCCTGATCTGAGGTCGACAACGGATACATCGCTTTCGCCCATTCCAGCACGACCGAGTACGACGCCCTGCCACGTCCTTACGGACGAGGCTGGCAGGCGGCACAACGCCTGCGCGCGTGCGTCATACGAGCGGTATGCCGAAAAGGACTCGACACGTTCGAAAACCCAGCGCCAACCGAGTGCGACGCCCTACCACGTCCTTCGCCCAACACGGAGCTACTTATAGACGAGGCTGGCAGGCGGTGAACCGCCTGCGCGCGTGCGGCGCACGAGCAGTTGCGTGGTAAGCGACCGTGTCTGAAGCCCAAACACCACCGAGGCAAAGATCGCCTTAGCAGCGCGCCGCTTCAGCGGGCACCGCAGGGGCGACTAAAACCTGGCGGGAGGCATCGTCTCGTGTAGCGTCGCCCCTGCCCCAACTGGAGTGGCCCAGTCTTTAGGGGACAGAGACTGCGAAGCACTTGGACCGACGGCGGACTACGACGGAACGCTTCAGCTCCGCCAACGGGGCACCCACGCTCTCGAAGGAGACATTTTCCGTTTCGCGGCAATTCTCCGCCGTGCCGTGACTCTTCTCGCTCGCAGACGGCGCTGTCGCGTCGAACCGCTTTCGGGGGCCACCCTTCTCCTCCCCGCTCCTCGCAAGAATCTGCCGATTCCCATTCCTGCGACGAAGCCCGGAAGGGCGCCCACACAGCTGCGGTGACGTGAACGAGCGACCAGCTCTGGAGCTCGACGTACTTCGAAGGCAAACAGCGCAAATTGCGATCGCGCTGGCTTTGCGCACGGCGCGGGAATCGGCCGGCGTTTCATTCCCACGTTTTCCGTGCACGCAAGCGTGCGCTTCCGACTCTCTCGCAAACGTGCGCGCTACATGGCAACAGACGTTCGCGCCTCGTGCTTGGACCGCTCTTTCCCTGCAGGTATCCGACTCCATCCTGCGGCGGTCTTACTAGAGGCGCGCACTCGTCACGCTGCAGTAGTATTGCCTCGTTTCCGTCTTTTCGAAGAATTGGCACAACGGTTTGCCACCGTCTCCCTCTCGTGAGGCCGCTGGCGCGTGGCTTTAGCGCTCAACGTACTGTCCATGATGCCGACGCGGTCAAAACGAGTCGACGGACGCACGTTCCCTGTGCGCCGAAGTCTCTCTTGATATGTGATCCGACCCTCAGACAGACGAAGCCAAGGGAAGACCCAAGGCCGCAATGTGCGTTCAAAGAATCAGTGCTCAGTGTGTCCTGCAATTCACACCAAGTCTCGCAGCTGGCTGCGTTCTTCATCGACCCGAGAACCGAGTGATCCACCGCTTAGAGTCGTGAAAAATAGTTTGTTCAATTCAGTACAGTACAACCAGGGTTTTAGGCACGTGGCGTCTCCCTGTGTGTGGTTTCGAAGAGCGCCTTTCGGCGTGCGCTCCTCCAGTCTCGCTCTTTCGGCGGCCGCGTCTCAGCAGCTGAAAGCCTAATGGCACTCCACTCCTGCTACTCGCGCGTGTGTTTTGCGCCCACGCCTTCCTCGCTTGCCCTCGAGGCACCTTATGCCGTTTGCGCGCACTCGAAGCCGGTTTTACCTGCCAACCATCCACCGGACCCGTGTGTCTCGTGTGCACGTTCACATCGCTCCACTAAAAATTGCAAAGAGCGACAGAGCCATGATTAGGGCTAAGCCGCTGTGGAGTCTTTAACGGCTACACGGCCACGGGCAGGGCTTCACCCCCATCGACGTGCTTCGCTTCAGTCAGCAGTAGGTTCATAGAAGGGCCTCAAACACACACACACTTTCGCATCGGCAGATCGCCGCAGCATAACCGCTGTTGATCCAACAGCCTACTTGAGACGAAAGACAAGAGCCCGGCGCGCGTACTCGCGCAGCTCTCCAAAACCACTCGGCCAGTGCCAGGGACGGCTCCCTGCGCCGGCGCCACAACAAGTCTACTTGAGGCGGAAGACGAAGCCAGCAAGGGCCTGGCCGCAAGTGCGTTCGAAACCGGGACTACAGTCCCTCGTCTGTCCGTACTTCCTCTTTCGACGTGCGGCGCCTTCCCAAAGCGCACAAGTCCGCTAACCGCAGAACGCTTCCGACGTAGCAAAGCCGCGTTTCCTTCGGTACTTCGCAGCAACGCCGCCTTTCCCTCGGCGGCGGGCGAATAGCCTGCAGACGTCGTCGCATTAAACCGCGATCTCGACACCTCGCGCGTCACGAGCAGGAGCCGACCGGCAGCCTCCGGCCCTTTCGGACTCGGTGGCATTTGCCGCGGAGGACGGGAGAGCACTTTAGGCCACGGTTCCTTCCGTACTTGGCAGCCGCACCCTCATACCGACAGTTCCATGACCGACCGAGCGCCACACCGTTCCTTTAGTACTTGGGTGGCAACAAAGTCGGGTCGTTACTCCATACTCGCCGCAGGAAGCGACCGGCAGCCGCCAGCCTTTTCAGACTCGGCAGCGTTTGCCGCGGAGGACGGGAGAGCGCTCGCACCACGGTTCCGTGTGTGTACTAAGCGGCAGCGGCATTAGCTCTCGACCGTCAGTTCCTTGACCGACCGCACGCTTCGCCGTTCCCCTCGTACTGGGCAAAGCAGCAGGTCGGGTCGTCTTACTCCCATTCCGCGCAAGAGCGCCAAAGCGGACAGAAAGCCCACCCAGTGTGCGTTACGCCGTTTCTACCCGCGGGCGCGGCCAAGCCAACCGTCCAAGGTTGCAGCCGGCGTCCACTGGGCGCAACAAATTTGGCACGGGGCGCCCCTCAAAATTCAGGCAGTCCCCGGCATGTTCGGGTATAGCCGTCCCCGCGTCCAAGCGGGGCCAGCGGCGGAAAGCGTCGGGCGCAGCGAGCTGCTTCACCCACACGGGGTAGAAACAATGGCGCTCGCCACCCTTCACAATCCGGTAATGATCCTTCCGCAGGTTCACCTACGGAAACCTTGTTACGACTTTTACTTCCTCTAAATGATCAAGTTTGGTCATCTTTCCAACAGACCGGCGCAACCGAAAGGCCGCGCCGGACATCGGTCCGAAGACCTCACTAAATCATTCAATCGGTAGTAGCGACGGGCGGTGTGTACAAAGGGCAGGGACGTAATCAACGCGAGCTTATGACTCGCGCTTACTGGGAATTCCTCGTTCAAGGGGAACAATTGCAAGCCCCTATCCCAATCACGAAAGAAGTTCCACGGGTTACCCAGTCCTTTCAGACAGGGATAAAGACACGCTGCTTCCTTCAGTGTAGCGCGCGTGCGGCCCCGGACATCTAAGGGCATCACAGACCTGTTATTGCTCTGTTTCGTGCGGCTAGGAGCCGCTTGTCCCTCTAAGAAGGTTGTAAGGTGCTGGGAACCCCGCACCTATTTAATAGGCTAGAGTCTCGTTCGTTATCGGAATTAACCAGACAAATCGCTCCACCAACTAAGAACGGCCATGCACCACCATCCACCGAATCAAGAAAGAGCTCTCAATCTGTCAATCCTCCCAGTGTCCGGGCCGGGTAAGTTTTCCCGTGTTGAGTCAAATTAAGCCGCAGGCTCCACTCCTGGTGGTGCCCTTCCGTCAATTCCTTTAAGTTTCAGCTTTGCAACCATACTTCCCCCGGAACCCAAACACTTTGGTTTCCCGGAAGCTGCCCGCCGAGTCATTTGAGTAACTCAGGCGGATCGCTGGTTGGCATCGTTTATGGTCAGAACTAGGGCGGTATCTGATCGCCTTCGAACCTCTGACTTTCGTTCTTGATCAAAGAAAACATTCTTGGCAAATGCTTTCGCAGTAGTTCGTCTTGCGACGGTCCAAGAATTTCACCTCTAGCGCCGCAATACGAATGCCCCCGTCTGTCCCTCTTAATCATTACCTCGTATTCCAAAAACCAACAGAACAGAAACGAGGTCTTGTTCTATTATTCCATGCAAGTTTATTCAGGCGACTCGCCTGCGTTGAGCACTCTAATTTTTTCAAAGTAAAAGCACCGGCCTTCTCGAGGCACACAATGAAGTGCACCAAGAAAGGACCGGCATGATGTTCAGTCCGAGCCGTCGCATCGGGTAGATGCACTACTCGTCTGGAACTGAGATCCAACTACGAGCTTTTTAACCGCAGCAGCTTTAGTATACGCTATTGGAGCTGGAATTACCGCGGCTGCTGGCACCAGACTTGCCCTCCAATTGATCCTCGTTAAAGGATTTAGAGTGTACTCATTTCAATTACGGGGCCTCAAAAGAGTCCCGTATTGTTATTTTTCGTCACTACCTCCCCGTGCCGGGAGTGGGTAATTTGCGCGCCTGCTGCCTTCCTTGGATGTGGTAGCCGTTTCTCAGGCTCCCTCTCCGGAATCGAACCCTGATTCTCCGTTACCCGTAACAACCATGGTAAGCAAGTAACCTACCATCGAAAGTTGATAAGGCAGACACTTGAAAGAAACGTCGCCGGCTCGTGGCCATGCGATCAGCACAAAGTTATCCAGAGTCACCACACAATACGGGCCGAAACCCGATCGATCTTGGTCTAATAAAAGCACCCGTCGCCCAAAGGGCTTCAGGCTCACTGCATGTATTAGCTCTAGAATTGCCACAGTTATCCAAGTAGGAAGAAACGATCTAAGGAACCATAACTGATTTAATGAGCCATTCGCGGTTTCGCCTTATTTCGGCATGTACTTAGACATGCATGGCTTAATCTTTGAGACAAGCATATGATTACTGGCAGGATCAACCAGGTAATCGTTCAACTGCGCGTCCAGCCTTTCAAGCAGGCCGGACGCCGTTTTTGCGATGCCGAGGCCACCTTCAGGCGCCCCAACACGCTTCGTTCTCGCAAAGGGTAGCACTTTGCACAGTCCGAGACGACGGCGTTCGAGCTCGCTACGGCGCCCTCCCCGCAGGGCCGGGTATCGCCACGCGGCAAGAAGCACGCAACATTCTCGATAGACCGGTTGTGTCGACTCGATCGCGGCTTGCGGTTTCTCTCGAGCCCGCAGCACTGGTGGACCGACCGACACTTGCAACGTAGCCGAGACGGCAAAGCCGCTAGGCGACGGGTCACGCCCGCGCCTTCGGCGCTTTCGTATTTGATTCGTCCGAGGACGATGCGGAACACACTTCGATATCGTGGAAAAAGCGTCGTCCGACAACCAGCCCCTAACGCATCAAGCGGATGAGGCTGCAGACGTCAGCTGTGGGATCCACGGGAGCGATACCGGGGACACGCTTGACGGGCACGAAGCCCGCCGCATATCAAACACCCAGGTCGCTTTGGGGGCGACTGCTCTCTGGGACCCCCATATAATAGCAGCGATAAGTACCCAGACCTCCATGGGGCCGTACTCGTGCCACTTTCGACGAGCGTTTGGCGAAAATCGTGCCGCCTCGTAACGCCGCGAGCAAGATTGAAAGCTTACGTCGGCAGCACAATGCCGAAGTCGTGAAAGCGCAGCGCGTCTACCGAATGCGCGAACGGCAATTTCTCGCTAATGGCCAGTACGGTTTCCTGCACAATTGCCTTTCTGTCGCCCTACGGGGCCCCCGGCCGATCGATTCGAGGCACGCTAGCACGGCCCCTTCGCCATTTCCGAGCACGAGTGCGAACAGTGCGGGCGGCGTGCTCGACGCCCCGGCTGACGTCGTTTCGGACTTTGTCTCTTCGCGTGCTCGCGGCAACGCCGCGGCCAACGACGACGTCTGCGCGGTTCTTTGCCGGTTCCCGGCGTGCTATAGTGCAGCCCTCTGCAGGGTGACACCGGCTCCGTCGTGGCCGTGCGGCGGCTTGTACGCAAAAGTTGCGTCAAAGGCGTCGCGCTCGCGCCGCCCCGGCACACGCGGTTTCGGACTTTGTCTCTTCCAGCGCTCGCGTAGTCGTGGGCACGATTGTCGACTTCGGAACGGTGCGCGGACACCGCCACGAGCACGCGCAAGACGAAAATCGCACTACGGTACAATGTCGGCCGGGGCCCTACGGCCCCTTACAGTAGCAGCGATAAGTGCCCAGACCTCCATGGGGCCGTACTCGTGCGACGCGGCGGCGTACTGCGCCGAGCCGAGCGCCAATATTTGGCTTTTGCAGGGCGGATTCGAGCTCTGGCGATTGCCGCGGTACCGCCGCTCACCGATTCAAGGCACGCTAGCGCGGCCCCTTCGCCATTTCCGAGCACGCGTGCGAACAGTGCGGGCGGCGTGCTCGACGCCCCGGCTGACGTCGTTTCGGACTTTGTCTCTTCGCGTGCTCGCGGCAACGCCGCGGCCAACGACGACGTCTGCGCGGTTCTTTGCCGGTTCCCGGCGTGCTATAGTGCAGCCCTCTGCAGGGTGACACCGGCTCCGTCGTGGCCGTGCGGCGGCTTGTACGCAAAAGTTGCGTCAAAGGCGTCGCGCTCGCGCCGCCCCGGCACACGCGGTTTCGGACTTTGTCTCTTCCAGCGCTCGCGTAGTCGTGGGCACGATTGTCGACGTCGGAACGGTGCGCGGACTACGCCACGAGCACGCGCAAGCCGAAAATCGCACTACGGTACAATGTCGGCCGGGGCCGTACGGCCCCTTACAGTAGCAGCGATAAGTGCCCAGACCTCCATGGGGCCGTACTCGTGCGACGCGGCCGCGTACTGCGCCGAGCCGAGCGCCAATATTTGGCTTTTGCAGGGCGGATTCGAGCTCTGGCGATCGCCGCGGTACCGCCGCTCACCGATTCAAGGCACGCTAGCGCGGCCCCTTCGCCATTTCCGAGCACGCGTGCGAACAGTGCGGGCGGCGTGCTCGACGCCCCGGCTGACGTCGTTTCGGACTTTGTCTCTTCGCGTGCTCGCGGCAACGCCGCGGCCAACGACGACGTCTGCGCGGTTCTTTGCCGGTTCCCGGCGTGCTATAGTGCAGCCCTCTGCAGGGTGACACCGGCTCCGTCGTGGCCGTGCGGCGGCTTGTACGCAAAAGTTGCGTCAAAGGCGTCGCGCTCGCGCCGCCCCGGCACACGCGGTTTCGGACTTTGTCTCTTCCAGCGCTCGCAACCATGTCGGGGCCGACGCCGACGACTGCGTGGTGTTTCAACGATTGCCGGCGTGACACAATGCAGCTGCGTGCGGGATGCCAGCGATTCCGTCGTGTCCGTGCGGCGGCTTGTACGCAAAAGTTGCGTCAAAGGCGTCGCGCTCGCGCCGCCCCGGCACACGCGGTTTCGGACTTTGTCTCTTCCAGCGCTCGCGTAGTCGTGGGCACGATTGTCGACGTCGGAACGGTGCGCGGACTACGCCACGAGCACGCGCAAGCCGAAAATCGCACTACGGTACAATGTCGGCCGGGGCCGTACGGCCCCTTACAGTAGCAGCGATAAGTGCCCAGACCTCCATGGGGCCGTACTCGTGCGACGCGGCGGCGTACTGCGCCGAGCCGAGCGCCAATATTTGGCTTTTGCAGGGCGGATTCGAGCTCTGGCGATCGCCGCGGTACCGCCGCTCACCGATTCAAGGCACGCTAGCGCGGCCCCTTCGCCATTTCCGAGCACGCGTGCGAACAGTGCGGGCGGCGTGCTCGACGCCCCGGCTGACGTCGTTTCGGACTTTGTCTCTTCGCGTGCTCGCGGCAACGCCGCGGCCAACGACGACGTCTGCGCGGTTCTTTGCCGGTTCCCGGCGTGCTATAGTGCAGCCCTCTGCAGGGTGACACCGGCTCCGTCGTGGCCGTGCGGCGGCTTGTACGCAAAAGTTGCGTCAAAGGCGTCGCGCTCGCGCCGCCCCGGCACACGCGGTTTCGGACTTTGTCTCTTCCAGCGCTCGCAACCATGTCGGGGCCGACGCCGACGACTGCGTGGTGTTTCAACGATTGCCGGCGTGACACAATGCAGCTGCGTGCGGGATGCCAGCGATTCCGTCGTGGCGGTGCGGCGGCTTGTACGCAAAAGTTGCGTCAAAGGCGTCGCGCTCGCACCGCCCCGGCACACGTGGTTTCGGACTTTGTCTCTTCGAGCGCTCGCAGCGATGTCGAGGCGATCGCTTACGTCTGCACGGTTTCCGGTGTGCTACAATGCAGCAGTCTGCCGCACTACACCTCTTGGTTGCCGAGGCCAGCACGGCAATTTACTGAAGCGAGCGCATTGCGCCCAGGCGGCAGCGGACTTTGTGCTTTCGGGAGTGCTCTTGCTGTAAAATTTGAACGGCTGCAGCTGCGCGAAGCAAGTGTACCTATTTTCACTCTCTCTCTGTCTGCCTTTGAGGCGACTGTAATTTCACTTTAAACGCAACTGGAGGCGGGAGCAACCTGATGAGAGTAGGTGGACTTCGGTACATGTTGTAATTTAGAAATTGCTTTCAAGCTTTGAGGACATACACCTTCGCGCCATCTGCTTTCCCCGTCTCTTTGGCACTTTATAGTATGTGCTGCATGCTCTGCATTCCAAAGAAACACGCCTGTGTCTCTCCCTCTCTCACGTTCTTCTTCTTTTTGTAGCTGCTGTTGTAGAAGATGCTATGCTCTTTAATCGCTGTAACATAGAGTGCTTGCACAAGCCAACAACTGTTGCGCGTTTTTTTTTTTTTTTTTTCTCTTCCCAAGACGTTTCTGCCATTATTCACTAACTCTCGTTCTTAGTATGCAATGGAGCGTTAGCTCGCGCCATCTACCTTTCTTTCTGTATTGCAAAGTCCGCAGGTTTTCCTAGTTCCGTACACAGATGGCGCTAATGCGTTTTGGCGCCAGGTTCGAACGACCTCGCTGTACTCGTGTTTCCCATTTGAATGTTTCAAAGGGGTTTGCGACAGGGGGTGGTTCTTGTGCAAGGCTGAGCTTTCCAGCTGCGTTTAAGCTATGCTAGCATGTGTGCGTATATATATATATATATATATATAAATACACAAACACACACACACACACACACACACACACATGCATATATACATACACACACACGGTAATGGTAAAGATGATGAGGTAGCACTTTTTTTTTTTTTTTTACAATGCCTGTGTTTCAGATGGCGATCTTTCTCCCCTCTATGTTTCCGGTGGGAAGGAGTGTGCAGCGTTTTCTATATTTATTTTGTCATTCACTTCTATGTTGCTCGTCTTCGTACATGGGGCATGCTACCTAATTCTACCGGTCGATTCGACACGTTGCGATCCGTCCCGGCCTGTGCCGTATCAAAATTTTCAGTGGGCCTTGCGGTAAATAAAAAGAAATGAAGGAAATGCGCGTAGTATATTACAATTGCACACGGGCTTGAAACGAAGCCCTCAAGGAAGGTCACCTTGAGCGGTCGCATTCAGACGGAAGTAAGCATTCCCCTGGCGCGTTTTTTTCCGCTCGCCTGTTCCGTTTTCTACGAGGTTGCCTTGGTTGGTTTCGCGTTACAAGCAAGCTTGCACTCGGGTCTCGTTTCTACGCGACAGCGTTTCGTTAACAGCGAAAGACTGAGGCGTTGCGAGTTCATCCGTGAGATAGGGAGCGTTGAGTCTGTACACAGGCTGAATTTTATAATATTGCCCACGCTGTTGCTGAGGTTACCCATGTCGGCAGGGCGCCCACAAGGCAGTAGTACAATGAAGTGAAGTGAAGGACATCGCTTCTCGGCCTTTTGGCTAAGATCAAAGTGTAGTATCTGTTCTTATCAGCTTAATATCTGATACGGGTTCTATATGGACCCACGATATTAAACCTATTTTTGGAAGTTGGCGGAGTGCTTGAAGCCTGCTTCACCTCCGCCGCAGGTCGGCCCGGTATTGCACTACCTCCGGGATCGGCCCCGCTCACTTAGGTGAGACTTCATTCAATCAAAATGAAGAGCACAAGCTCAACGCGAGCAGTGACTTGACACGCACCATTCCTATACTACACGCAACGATGCCGGTTCGCGGACCACGAGAGTAATTAAACTGCCACTCCATCTGTGTGTAGCGTCGCACTTGTTGCGTCGCAAATGGGACAGCCGCTCCAGCAAATTTCTAGTTATGGGCTTCGAGAAAAATTAATGAAAGCAAAAGAAAGAACCAGAATTCCTATTTGTCCGATGTCTCTGAATGATTGTCTCCTGTAAAGAGCCACTTGGGGGGATGGGGGGTAGGATTAGCCGTGGGGTTCGCAATCAATATGAATCCCACTCAAAGCCAACACTGGATTTTGGAGTTCACTATCGCTTGGATCCGTAAACCACCGCGGCCACGCAAGCTCGCCCTGCCGCCGAAATCCGCTGCCCAAGTGGAAGAAAGATTCCCTATGAAAGAAAAATAGAGTGCCCGATTTCTGGCAACTACTGTGCAGCCTTTGTGTACACATTTTCGCAGCAGTGGGACCGAGCGCCTCGAAAACAAACTTGTCGTATGCCCAAATGTGGCGAAATATATTCAAGGGTTAAAAGGTGCCTCATCTTTCTAACCTGTATGTTACGAAGACCTGTTGCTACCTTTTCATCATGAACATCATCATCATCATCATCCTGGCTACGCCCACTGCAGGGCAAAGGCATCTGCCATGATCCTCCAAGTACCCCGGTCAGGTGCCGATTGTCGCCATGTAGTCCCTAATCTAATCTGCCCTCCTAACTTTCTGCCACCCCCTGCTACGCTTCCCTCCTCTTGGAATTCAGTCTGTAACCCTTAATGGCCACCGGTTATCTTCCCCCCAGATTGCATGCCCTGCGCATGCCCATTTGTTTTTCCTGGTTTAAACTTTGGTGTCATTAACGAGCGTTTCTTCTCGCACACCCCAATCTGCTCTATTCCGATCCCCCCGTGACGCCACACCCATCATCCTTCTTTCCAGAGCCCGTTGCGTCGCCCTCAGTTACCCTTCGGTAATCCTCAAAGCTTTTTGTTGGGGCACTCGTGGCATCTTTCTCGTTTAATGAAGTCAAATTTTTTTCAGTTTTGGGGGAAAACTCAATGAGCTAGGCGCGATTGTGTCCCTGGCGCCGCTCTCAACAAGATGGCGGCGCCCATGCTTTTTGCCTGCAGGTTCGGCCCTACGCAGAACACGCCTGCCGGGCAGTGTAGCCACGTTGAAGGGGCAAAGCGTAGTGCAGTGAAGCGCTTGCTCGGGCGAAAAACGCAAATATGAGCCAAACAGGAATTTCCATTATTGGAAATTCCAGTTCAGTTTGCGCATTGCGTTCGCCTAAGGTAAAGAACACAAATGCGAGTGCCACAGCAGTCAAGTCAAAGCTTAGGATTGCGTATCATTTTTTTTTTTTTTTTTCTTTTCGTGCCTTTTACTCCTGGCCTGCGTGGCCCTAGCGCGCATGCACACGAAAGTAATGAAATGCTGAAAACACGAAATAATGCGGTGCGGCTGTATCATATCTATTTTGTGCGCTTTGTTCTTTGTGGACTACAGCGGTGTGCGTCATGAGAAAGTTTCGGTGCCCTTCTTGGGTGACCAGTGAAGCTATATTTAAAACCACATTGATTTGTACGGTTATTGCTACAAACTGCGTGTGGGTGTTTTTCTTTTTCGCTGCCAACGATGGGTTATCGCAACCGCGATCGGTTCTGCTGCTACGCTAGACGCGTGCTTGCCAACGGTTGGCTCTATACGCGACCCGCGACGCGTGGTCGGCACATTCAAGCAGTCAATTGCAAACCGTTCCAAGAAAAAGGATGTACTCCACTTGCCACCTAGTTCGACGATTGTACTTTCTGACCCTCGAGGAAGCGCCGCCTTCCCACGTTTTCTATAATACGATAAGATTCAGAGCGACCGCGACCACTTGTCTTTGTCAATATCTCGGAAACGCTTTCTTTGTTTTCTTTTTTTTTTTTTAAATCCAGATACTCAGACGCGCCCGTGTTCACGCGCACTTGTTCTCTCCGATAAGCAGGGAAGCTCGGTTGGGGTGGTGTCGGGCCTTGCGCATCGCGCTGCTGAGCTCGTCGCTTCGCCGGCCGGTCGATGCTGGCGCGGTACTGGTAATGAACTTCGACGTGCATGGTGAAACGTCACTTTGTATTGCCACTGTAGACTAGCAATGCAATGTGTTTGCGAGCGATTGGATAAATGAGAAAGCGTGCACTGTCTACAGTTCATGCCCCTCTAGAGTAGTGGAAATGTTGCTCCAAGTGTTAGGTTTGTAATTTGCGCCTACGAACATGAACTAAACAAAGAAAATGGTCTGCAGCCGCCTTCGCTTCATAAAATTCCCGTACGAAGAAATTTCCGTGCGCGAATGAGAGAGCAAAAGAGAGAAACCATGTTAAGAAGAATGGCTGCCTTTTACGTGATCTCGCGCATGAAACCAGACGATAGATTAATTTTAGCCGTTCATTTTGATTTGCCGAATGTAAACCGGAACACTTTCTCCACGCGGTCTTCAGATTTGAATGGCAATCAATCACATCCTTTCTTTTTTTTTTTTTTTTCTGTTTCTTTCTATCTGGAACCGAAAGAATTCAGAACGCCATTTCAATCTTAGATTCGATTAGATATCGCGACTGGTATGCTGAAATATCACGCCTTATCTGGTGTTAACCTTCTTGATCACGGCAATAAAAAATCGCCAGTTCCCGAACTTTAATCGCGCCGAAGATGAACCGATATGCTGGATTCTTATTGTCATGATTTTATAGAAAGCGCTGGTTCTATGGCTAGCTTTGAGGAAAAGAAAAACATCGTTCAGGAATGTATAACTCTAAACAACTAAAAAAAAAAATCTGCCGGCAATTGGTACTACAACGAGAGTACTGAGAATACTGGAAAAGATGAAATCCAATCATGCTGAACTGAACTGAGATTATTTCATCAAGACATGCCCCGAAAAACGTGGCCACTTTCAATGATAATTTCAAATGTGATTTCTTTCTTTTTTTTTTTTCTTTTTTTTTTTTTTTACGACGGATAATAATTATCTTTCCAATGGCGGATGTGAAAATTTCAGAGCACGTCATTTTCGAAATCCCAAGGCCCCGGACGCATTCTCTCTTCTTTAAGTATTTTGGTGGTGCACACGGAGGAAAATTTCGCGCACGTAATTTATAAACTAGTAGTTGATTTTCTAGAAGAACACAAAGTGCTGACAAACGGCCAACCAGGACACAATTAAATTGGTATTACGCACGGTTTCGAAGCCGCGGTAACAAAAGGGTAACAAAGGGACGTTCATTTCGTGGTGTCGATTTCACGTCTCTCACAATAAAAAAAAAAAAAATAATAATAATAAAAACTACTGCATAAAATAGGTTTTCCCAAACTGGATGGTTTCGATCAGCTTTTGAACAGCCCTTCCTTAAATTGAGTTGGCGTTGATTGAGCAGGTGCGGGCCTCTGCTGTTTTGGATTTTTGTAAATGGCATCAGTACTGGACAGTCCGTTCACTTGAGGATCAAAGGAGAAACCCCCCAAAAAAATATCATATCGTGGTGAGAGACGTGGCAGATGAGTACAATTATCGGCAGAAAAAAAAAAAGGAAAACCGCCTCGTACTCAGAAGCCGCTCCTCTCACGTGTGAAGCTTCAAACAAATTGTTTTTCTTGAGACGCTCTATAAAGTTATACACAGCTCCTTAAATGCAGCACCCGCACACAAAGCCAAACGTTCCAAGCTGGAAAGAAAGCATGAAATTCGCGGTGCCCGTTTCCTGTGAAACAACGGGCAACAATACGCCAAGTCCGCTACCACGTCAGCCGGGGCGGCCACACCCCGCCCGCGCTTAAGCCACATATGGCGACTGAAAATGCTCGCCGCTCAAGCTGCGCGCGGCAAAGTCCGCAACCACGTCAGCCGGGGCGGCCACGGAGAGCGCCGAACGCCCGCGCTTAAGCCTGAAAATGCTCGGCGCTTACGCCAGGTAGCGAGAAAAAATGCTCGGCGCTTAAGCCACGCGGGGACTAAAAACTGAAGCCACGGGATTGTTGCTGAAATTGTATGCATTCCGGTGGAGGTCTGTCGGCGCCGGCGCGCGGCAAAGTCCGCAACCACGTCAGCCGGGGCGGCCACGGAGAGCGCCGAACGCCCGCGCTTAAGGCTGAAAATGCTCGGCGCTTAAGCCAGGTAGCGCGAAAAAATGCTCGGCGCTTAAGCCAGGTAGCGAGTAAAAATGCTCGGCGCTTAAGCCACGCGGGGACTACAACTGAAGCCACGGGATTGTTGTTGCTGAAATTGTATGCAGTCCGGTAGAAGTCTGTCGCGCGCCTGCGCGCGGCAAAGTCCGCAACCACGTCAGCCGGGGCGGCGAAAAAAAAAAAAAAAAAAAAAGCAGCCCCCCTGTACCAGTGTGCGCGAGGCGGCAGTCAATACCGGCCTCGCTGTTACAGCCCCCAGGAGGAACACACAAGGTCCTCTCTGGAGTCTGTCTGTCGTTCGATCACACGCCACACGACTGAAACAGGAGATGGCGTGCATTTGCCACTCGGGTTGCGAGGCCCTCGTGTGTTGCGCGTCGCGCCAACACACACACATCGCCCCGAAAATCGGCCGGTTCGCGTTCGAGACGCAACCGCACCATTTCAGCTGTCGGGAGCGCGGCTTTCGTCGATGCCGAAAGCCGCCTTTTTATGCGCGTCACTAATACGATGACGAGGCAACTTTGTTGACCAGAAGAAACGCGCGCGACACAGCGCACGCAGCGCAGCTTCCCGCGGGCTGCTTCACGACAATCAAGATCGGCAACGCCCTCCAACGTTCGTGCCACAAGTGGATGCGAAAGCACCAGTGGCTCCTCTCGTCGCAGGTGCTAACAGCAATGGTCTGCTGCCATTGCACTTGAGCAGGACGTGTTTGCAAAGCACCCTCATATTGCGACAACGGTCCCCTTCCGTTTCGCCTTTTTCTGCACAGTGTTGCGACGGAGCGAAAACTGGGGAAAAAAAAAAAATGGCTGCGCTCAACGGCAACCGTTTCGTGCGAGTCTTGCCGTCGGCAAAGAGCTCGCTCTCTTCGCACCTGTCGGTGCTGCGATCGCTTGCTCGGGAAGGATGTACGTTTCAGTTGTGTACCGCGGACAAACCTTCCAGTCAGAGGCTAAGCCTCAATAGATCGCAGTGTGGTGGCTGCTCTACTACTTACGACACCACGAC
>NW_027315161.1:0-62603 GCF_023375885.2 Dermacentor andersoni | reverse complement strand
ACGGATTTGTGCGAAAACGCGTTTTAAGCATGCACATGCATCTTTTGGTAGACGCGGATGAAGTTTTCTGCAAAACCACAAGATGTGCATGCAAATGGTGCTTTTGGCAGAACGCGCACGTGGATTTCTACCAAACGACGTGCTAAGCATGCCGATGCTGCTCTTTTTAGCACCCGCGAGGCATTTGTGCGAAAACGCGTTTTAAGCATGCACATGCATCTTTTGGTAGACGCGGATGAAGTTTTCTGCAAAACCACAAGATGTGTATGCAAATGGTGCTTTTTGCAGAACGCGCACGTGGATTTCTACCAAACGACGTGCTAAGCATGCCGATGCTGCTCTTTTTAGCACCCGCGCACGCATTTGTGCGAAAACGCGTTTTAAGCATGCACATGCATCTTTTGGTAGACGCGGATGAAGTTTTCTGCAAAACCACAAGATGTGCATGCAAATGGTGCTTTTTGCAGAACGCGCACGTGGATTTCTACCAAACGACGTGCTAAGCATACCGATGCTGCTCTTTTTAGCACCCGCGCACGGATTTGTGCGAAAACGCGTTTTAAGCATGCACATGCATCTTTTGGTAGACGCGGATGAAGTTTTCTGCAAAACCACAAGATGTGCATGCAAATGGTGCTTTTGGCAGAACGCGCACGTGGATTTCTACCAAACGACGTGCTAAGCATGCCGATGCTGCTCTTTTTAGCACCCGCGCACGCATTTGTGCGAAAACGCGTTTTAAGCATGCACATGCATCTTTTGGTAGACGCGGATGAAGTTTTCTGCAAAACCACAAGATGTGCATGCAAATGGTGCTTTTTGCAGAACGCGCACGTGGATTTCTACCAAACGACGTGCTAAGCATGCCGATGCTGCTATTTTTAGCACCCGCGCACGCATTTGTGCGAAAACGCGTTTTAAGCATGCACATGCATCTTTTGGTAGACGCGGATGAAGTTTTCTGCAAAACCACAAGATGTGCATGCAAATGGTGCTTTTTGCAGAACGCGCACGTGGATTTCTACCAAACGACGTGCTAAGCATACCGATGCTGCTCTTTTTAGCACCCGCGCACGCATTTGTGCGAAAACGCGTTTTAAGCATGCACATGCATCTTTTGGTAGACGCGGATGAAGTTTTCTGCAAAACCACAAGATGTGCATGCAAATGGTGCTTTTTGCAGAACGCGCACGTGGATTTCTACCAAACAACGTGCTAAATATGCCGATGCTGCTCTTTTTAGCACCCGCGCACGCATTTGTGCGAAAACGCGTTTTAAGCATGCACATGCATCTTTTGGTAGACGCGGATGAAGTTTTCTGCAAAACCACAAGATGTGCATGCAAATGGTGCTTTTTGCAGAACGCGCACGTGGATTTCTACCAAACGACGTGCTAAGCATGCCGATGCTGCTCTTTTTAGCACCTGCGCACGGATTTGTGCGAAAACGCGTTTTAAGCATGCACATGCATCTTTTGGTAGACGCGGATGAAGTTTTCTGCAAAACCACAAGATGTGCATGCAAATGGTGCTTTTGGCAGAACGCGCACGTGGATGTCTACCAAACGACGTGCTAAGCATGCCGATGCTGCTCTTTTTAGCACGCGCGCACGCATTTGTGCGAAAACGCGTTTTAAGCATGCACATGCATCTTTTGGTAGACGCGGATGAAGTTTTCTGCAAAACCACAAGATGTGCATGCAAATGGTGCTTTTTGCAGAACGCGCACGTGGATTTCTACCAAACAACGTGCTAAATATGCCGATGCTGCTCTTTTTAGCACCCGCGCACGCATTTGTGCGAAAACGCGTTTTAAGCATGCACATGCATCTTTTGGTAGACGCGGATGAAGTTTTCTGCAAAACCACAAGATGTGCATGCAAATGGTGCTTTTTGCAGAACGCGCACGTGGATTTCTACCAAACGACGTGCTAAGCATGCCGATGCTGCTCTTTTTAGCACCCGCGCACGGATTTGTGCGAAAACGCGTTTTAAGCATGCACATGCATCTTTTGGTAGACGCGGATGAAGTTTTCTGCAAAACCACAAGATGTGCATGCAAATGGTGCTTTTGGCAGAACGCGCACGTGGATGTCTACCAAACGACGTGCTAAGCATGCCGATGCTGCTCTTTTTAGCACCCGCGCACGCATTTGTGCGAAAACGCGTTTTAAGCATGCACATGCATCTTTTGGTAGACGCGGATGAAGTTTTCTGCAAAACCACAAGATGTGCATGCAAATGGTGCTTTTTGCAGAACGCGCTGGAGGATTTCTACCAAACGACGTGCTAAGCATGCCGATGCTGCTCTTTTTAGCACCCGCGCACGCATTTGTGCGAAAACGCGTTTTAAGCATGCACATGCATCTTTTGGTAGACGCGGATGAAGTTTTCTGCAAAACCACAAGATGTGCATGCAAATGGTGCTTTTTGCAGAACGCGCACGTGGATTTCTACCAAACGACGTGCTAAGCATGCCGATGCTGCTCTTTTTAGCACCCGCGCACGGATTTGTGCGAAAACGCGTTTTAAGCATGCACATGCATCTTTTGGTAGACGCGGATGAAGTTTTCTGCAAAACCACAAGATGTGCATGCAAATGGTGCTTTTGGCAGAACGCGCACGTGGATTTCTACCAAACGACGTGCTAAGCATGCCGATGTTGCTCTTTTTAGCACCCGCGCACGGATTTGTGCGAAAACGCGTTTTAAGCATGCACATGCATCTTTTGGTAGACGCGGATGAAGTTTTCTGCAAAACCACAAGATGTGCATGCAAATGGTGCTTTTGGCAGAACGCGCACGTGGATTTCTACCAAAGGACGTGCTAAGCATGCCGATGCTGCTCTTTTTAGCACCCGCGCACGCATTTGTGCGAAAACGCGTTTTAAGCATGCACATGCATCTTTTGGTAGACGCGGATGAAGTTTTCTGCAAAACCACAAGATGTGCATGCAAATGGTGCTTTTTGCAGAACGCGCACGTGGATTTCTACCAAACGACGTGCTAAGCTTGCCGATGCTGCTCTTTTTAGCACCGGCGCACGGATTTGTGCGAAAACGCGTTTTAAGCATGCACATGCATCTTTTGGTAGACGCGGATGAAGTTTTCTGCAAAACCACAAGATGTGCATGCAAATGGTGCTTTTTGCAGAACGCGCTGGTGGATTTCTACCAAACGACGTGCAAAGCATGCCGATGCTGCTCTTTTTAGCACCCGCGCACACATTTGTGCGAAAACGCGTTTTAAGCATGCACATGCATCTTTTGGTAGACGCGGATGAAGTTTTCTGCAAAACCACAAGATGTGCATGCAAATGGTGCTTTTTGCAGAACGCGCACGTGGATTTCTACCAAACGACGTGCTAAGCATGCCGATGCTGCTCTTTTTAGCACCCGCGCACGGATTTGTGCGAAAACGCGTTTTAAGCATGCACATGCATCTTTTGGTAGACGCGGATGAAGTTTTCTGCAAAACCACAAGATGTGCATGCAAATGGTGCTTTTTGCAGAACGCGCACGTGGATTTCTACCAAACGACGTGCTAAGCATGCCGATGCTGCTATTTTTAGCACCCGCGCACGCATTTGTGCGAAAACGCGTTTTAAGCATGCACATGCATCTTTTGGTAGACGCGGATGAAGTTTTCTGCAAAACCACAAGATGTGCATGCAAATGGTGCTTTTTGCAGAACGCGCACGTGGATTTCTACCAAACGACGTGCTAAGCATGCCGATGCTGCTATTTTTAGCACCCGCGCACGCATTTGTGCGAAAACGCGTTTTAAGCATGCACATGCATCTTTTGGTAGACGCGGATGAAGTTTTCTGCAAAACCACAAGATGTGCATGCAAATGGTGCTTTTTGCAGAACGCGCACGTGGATTTCTACCAAACGACGTGCTAAGCACGCCGATGCTGCTCTTTTTAGCACCCGCGCACGCATTTGTGCGAAAACGCGTTTTAAGCATGCACATGCATCTTTTGGTAGACGCGGATGAAGTTTTCTGCAAAACCACAAGATGTGCATGCAAATGGTGCTTTTTGCAGAACGCGCACGTGGATTTCTACCAAACAACGTGCTAAATATGCCGATGCTGCTCTTTTTAGCACCCGCGCACGCATTTGTGCGAAAACGCGTTTTAAGCATGCACATGCATCTTTTGGTAGACGCGGATAAAGTTTTCTGCAAAACCACAAGATGTGCATGCAAATGTTGCTTTTGGCAGAACGCGCACGTGGATTTCTACCAAACGACGTGCTAAGCATGCCGATGCTGCTCTTTTTAGCACCCGCGCACGCATTTGTGCGAAAACGCGTTTTAAGCATGCACATGCATCTTTTGGTAGACGCGGATGAAGTTTTCTGCAAAACCACAAGATGTGCATGCAAATGGTGCTTTTTGCAGAACGCGCACGTGGATTTCTACCAAACGACGTGCTAAGCATGCCGATGCTGCTATTTTTAGCACCCGCGCACGCATTTGTGCGAAAACGCGTTTTAAGCATGCACATGCATCTTTTGGTAGACGCGGATGAAGTTTTCTGCAAAACCACAAGATGTGCATGCAAATGGTGCTTTTTGCAGAACGCGCACGTGGATTTCTACCAAACGACGTGCTAAGCATGCCGATGCTGCTATTTTTAGCACCCGCGCACGCATTTGTGCGAAAACGCGTTTTAAGCATGCACATGCATCTTTTGGTAGACGCGGATGAAGTTTTCTGCAAAACCACAAGATGTGCATGCAAATGGTGCTTTTTGCAGAACGCGCACGTGGATTTCTACCAAACGACGTGCTAAGCATGCTGATGCTGCTCTTTTTAGCACCCGCGCACGCATTTGTGCGAAAACGCGTTTTAAGCATGCACATGCATCTTTTGGTAGACGCGGATGAAGTTTTCTGCAAAACCACAAGATGTGCATGCAAATTGTGCTTTTTGCAGAACGCGCACGTGGATTTCTACAAAACAACGTGCTAAATATGCCGATGCTGCTCTTTTTAGCACCCGCGCACGCATTTGTGCGAAAACGCGTTTTAAGCATGCACATGCATCTTTTGGTAGACGCGGATGAAGTTTTCTGCAAAACCACAAGATGTGCATGCAAATGGTACTTTTTGCAGAACGCGCACGTGGATTTCTACCAAACGACGTGCTAAGCATGCCGATGCTGCTCTTTTTAGCACCCGCGCACGGATTTGTGCGAAAACGCGTTTTAAGCATGCACATGCATCTTTTGGTAGACGCGGATGAAGTTTTCTGCAAAACCACAAGATGTGCATGCAAATGGTGCTTTTGGCAGAACGCGCACGTGGATGTCTACCAAACGACGTGCTAAGCATGCCGATGCTGCTCTTTTTAGCACCCGCGCACGCATTTGTGCGAAAACGCGTTTTAAGCATGCACATGCATCTTTTCGTAGACGCGGATGAAGTTTTCTGCAAAACCACAAGATGTGCATGCAAATGGTGCTTTTTGCAGAACGCGCTGGTGGATTTCTACCAAACGACGTGCAAAGCATGCCGATGCTGCTCTTTTTAGCACCCGCGCACGCATTTGTGCGAAAACGCGTTTTAAGCATGCACATGCATCTTTTGGTAGACGCGGATGAAGTTTTCTGCAAAACCACAAGATGTGCATGCAAATGGTGCTTTTTGCAGAACGCGCACGTGGATTTCTACCAAACGACGTGCTAAGCATGCCGATGCTGCTCTTTTTAGCACCCGCGCACGGATTTGTGCGAAAACGCGTTTTAAGCATGCACATGCATCTTTTGGTAGACGCGGATGAAGTTTTCTGCAAAACCACAAGATGTGCATGCAAATGGTGCTTTTGGCAGAACGCGCACGTGGATTTCTACCAAACGACGTGCTAAGCATGCCGATGCTGCTCTTTTTAGCACCCGCGCACGCATTTGTGCGAAAACGCGTTTTAAGCATGCACATGCATCTTTTGGTAGACGCGGATGAAGTTTTCTGCAAAACCACAAGATGTGCATGCAAATGGTGCTTTTTGCAGAACGCGCTCGTGGATTTCTACCAAACGACGTGCTAAGCATGCCGATGCTGCTCTTTTTAGCACCCGCGCACGCATTTGTGCGAAAACGCGTTTTAAGCATGCACATGCATCTTTTGGTAGACGCGGATGAAGTTTTCTGCAAAACCACAAGATGTGCATGCAAATGGTGCTTTTTGCAGAACGCGCACGTGGATTTCTACCAAACGACGTGCTAAGCATGCCGATGCTGCTCTTTTTAGCACCCGCGCAAGCATTTGTGCGAAAACGCGTTTTAAGCATGCACATGCATCTTTTGGTAGACGCGGATGAAGTTTTCTGCAAAACCACAAGATGTGCATGCAAATGGTGCTTTTGGCAGAACGCGCACGTGGATTTCTACCAAACGACGTGCTAAGCATGTCGATGCTGCTCTTTTTAGCACCCGCGCACGCATTTGTGCGAAAACGCGTTTTAAGCATGCACATGCATCTTTTGGTAGACGCGGATGAAGTTTTCTGCAAAACCACAAGATATGCATGCAAATGGTGCTTTTTGCAGAACGCGCACGTGGATTTCTACCAAACGACGTGCTAAGCATGCCGATGCTGCTCTTTTTAGCACCCGCGCACGCATTTGTGCGAAAACGCGTTTTAAGCATGCACATGCATCTTTTGGTAGACGCGGATGAAGTTTTCTGCAAAACCACAAGATGTGCATGCAAATGGTGCTTTTTGCAGAACGCGCACGTGGATTTCTACCAAACGACGTGCTAAGCATGCCGATGCTGCTATTTTTAGCACCCGCGCACGCATTTGTGCGAAAACGCGTTTTAAGCATGCACATGCATCTTTTGGTAGACGCGGATGAAGTTTTCTGCAAAACCACAAGATGTGCATGCAAATGGTGCTTTTTGCAGAACGCGCACGTGGATTTCTACCAAACGACGTGCTAAGCACGCCGATGCTGCTCTTTTTAGCACCCGCGCACGCATTTGTGCGAAAACGCGTTTTAAGCATGCACATGCATCTTTTGGTAGACGCGGATGAAGTTTTCTGCAAAACCACAAGATGTGCATGCAAATGGTGCTTTTTGCAGAACGCGCACGTGGATTTCTACCAAACGACGTGCTAAGCATGCCGATGCTGCTATTTTTAGCACCCGCGCACGCATTTGTGCGAAAACGCGTTTTAAGCATGCACATGCATCTTTTGGTAGACGCGGATGAAGTTTTCTGCAAAACCACAAGATGTGCATGCAAATGGTGCTTTTTGCAGAACGCGCACGTGGATTTCTACCAAACGACGTGCTAAGCATGCCGATGCTGCTCTTTTTAGCACCCGCGCACGGATTTGTGCGAAAACGCGTTTTAAGCATGCACATGCATCTTTTGGTAGACGCGGATGAAGTTTTCTGCAAAACCACAAGATGTGCATGCAAATGGTGCTTTTTGCAGAACGCGCACGTGGATTTCTACCAAACGACGTGCTAAGCATGCCGATGCTGCTCTTTTTAGCACCCGCGCACGGATTTGTGCGAAAACGCGTTTTAAGCATGCACATGCATCTTTTGGTAGACGCGGATGAAGTTTTCTGCAAAACCACAAGATGTGCATGCAAATGGTGGTTTTTGCAGAACGCGCACGTGGATTTCTACCAAACGACGTGCTAAGCATGCCGATGCTGCTCTTTTTAGCACCCGCGCACGGATTTGTGCGAAAACGCGTTTTAAGCATGCACATGCATCTTTTGGTAGACGCGGATGAAGTTTTCTGCAAAACCACAAGATGTGCATGCAAATGGTGCTTTTGGCAGAACGCGCACGTGGATTTCTACCAAAGGACGTGCTAAGCATGCCGATGCTGCTCTTTTTAGCACCCGCGCACGCATTTGTGCGAAAACGCGTTTTAAGCATGCACATGCATCTTTTGGTAGACGCGGATGAAGTTTTCTGCAAAACCACAAGATGTGCATGCAAATGGTGCTTTTTGCAGAACGCGCACGTGGATTTCTACCAAACGACGTGCTAAGCATGCCGATGCTGCTATTTTTAGCACCCGCGCACGCATTTGTGCGAAAACGCGTTTTAAGCATGCACATGCATCTTTTGGTAGACGCGGATGAAGTTTTCTGCAAAACCACAAGATGTGCATGCAAATGGTGCTTTTTGCAGAACGCGCACGTGGATTTCTACCAAACGACGTGCTAAGCATGCCGATGCTGCTATTTTTAGCACCCGCGCACGCATTTGTGCGAAAACGCGTTTTAAGCATGCACATGCATCTTTTGGTAGACGCGGATGAAGTTTTCTGCAAAACCACAAGATGTGCATGCAAATGGTGCTTTTTGCAGAACGCGCACGTGGATTTCTACCAAACGACGTGCTAAGCACGCCGATGCTGCTCTTTTTAGCACCCGCGCACGCATTTGTGCGAAAACGCGTTTTAAGCATGCACATGCATCTTTTGGTAGACGCGGATGAAGTTTTCTGCAAAACCACAAGATGTGCATGCAAATGGTGCTTTTTGCAGAACGCGCACGTGGATTTCTACCAAACAACGTGCTAAATATGCCGATGCTGCTCTTTTTAGCACCCGCGCACGCATTTGTGCGAAAACGCGTTTTAAGCATGCACATGCATCTTTTGGTAGACGCGGATAAAGTTTTCTGCAAAACCACAAGATGTGCATGCAAATGGTGCTTTTGGCAGAACGCGCACGTGGATTTCTACCAAACGACGTGCTAAGCATGCCGATGCTGCTCTTTTTAGCACCCGCGCACGCATTTGTGCGAAAACGCGTTTTAAGCATGCACATGCATCTTTTGGTAGACGCGGATGAAGTTTTCTGCAAAACCACAAGATGTGCATGCAAATGGTGCTTTTTGCAGAACGCGCACGTGGATTTCTACCAAACAACGTGCTAAATATGCCGATGCTGCTCTTTTTAGCACCCGCGCACGCATTTGTGCGAAAACGCGTTTTAAGCATGCACATGCATCTTTTGGTAGACGCGGATGAAGTTTTCTGCAAAACCACAAGATGTGCATGCAAATGGTGCTTTTGGCAGAACGCGCACGTGGATTTCTACCAAAGGACGTGCTAAGCATGCCGATGCTGCTCTTTTTAGCACCCGCGCACGCATTTGTGCGAAAACGCGTTTTAAGCATGCACATGCATCTTTTGGTAGACGCGGATGAAGTTTTCTGCAAAACCACAAGATGTGCATGCAAATGGTGCTTTTTGCAGAACGCGCACGTGGATTTCTACCAAACGACGTGCTAAGCATGCCGATGCTGCTATTTTTAGCACCCGCGCACGCATTTGTGCGAAAACGCGTTTTAAGCATGCACATGCATCTTTTGGTAGACGCGGATGAAGTTTTCTGCAAAACCACAAGATGTGCATGCAAATGGTGCTTTTTGCAGAACGCGCACGTGGATTTCTACCAAACGACGTGCTAAGCATGCCGATGCTGCTATTTTTAGCACCCGCGCACGCATTTGTGCGAAAACGCGTTTTAAGCATGCACATGCATCTTTTGGTAGACGCGGATGAAGTTTTCTGCAAAACCACAAGATGTGCATGCAAATGGTGCTTTTTGCAGAACGCGCACGTGGATTTCTACCAAACGACGTGCTAAGCACGCCGATGCTGCTCTTTTTAGCACCCGCGCACGCATTTGTGCGAAAACGCGTTTTAAGCATGCACATGCATCTTTTGGTAGACGCGGATGAAGTTTTCTGCAAAACCACAAGATGTGCATGCAAATGGTGCTTTTTGCAGAACGCGCACGTGGATTTCTACCAAACAACGTGCTAAATATGCCGATGCTGCTCTTTTTAGCACCCGCGCACGCATTTGTGCGAAAACGCGTTTTAAGCATGCACATGCATCTTTTGGTAGACGCGGATAAAGTTTTCTGCAAAACCACAAGATGTGCATGCAAATGGTGCTTTTGGCAGAACGCGCACGTGGATTTCTACCAAACGACGTGCTAAGCATGCCGATGCTGCTCTTTTTAGCACCCGCGCACGCATTTGTGCGAAAACGCGTTTTAAGCATGCACATGCATCTTTTGGTAGACGCGGATGAAGTTTTCTGCAAAACCACAAGATGTGCATGCAAATGGTGCTTTTTGCAGAACGCGCACGTGGATTTCTACCAAACGACGTGCTAAGCATGCCGATGCTGCTCTTTTTAGCACCCGCGCACGGATTTGTGCGAAAACGCGTTTTAAGCATGCACATGCATCTTTTGGTAGACGCGGATGAAGTTTTCTGCAAAACCACAAGATGTGCATGCAAATGGTGCTTTTTGCAGAACGCGCACGTGGATTTCTACCAAACGACGTGCTAAGCATGCCGATGCTGCTCTTTTTAGCACCCGCGCACGGATTTGTGCGAAAACGCGTTTTAAGCATGCACATGCATCTTTTGGTAGACGCGGATGAAGTTTTCTGCAAAACCACAAGATGTGCATGCAAATGGTGCTTTTTGCAGAACGCGCACGTGGATTTCTACCAAACGACGTGCTAAGCATGCCGATGCTGCTCTTTTTAGCACCCGCGCACGGATTTGTGCGAAAACGCGTTTTAAGCATGCACATGCATCTTTTGGTAGACGCGGATGAAGTTTTCTGCAAAACCACAAGATGTGCATGCAAATGGTGCTTTTTGCAGAACGCGCACGTGGATTTCTACCAAACGACGTGCTAAGCACGCCGATGCTGCTCTTTTTAGCACCCGCGCACGCATTTGTGCGAAAACGCGTTTTAAGCATGCACATGCATCTTTTGGTAGACGCGGATGAAGTTTTCTGCAAAACCACAAGATGTGCATGCAAATGGTGCTTTTTGCAGAACGCGCACGTGGATTTCTACCAAACAACGTGCTAAATATGCCGATGCTGCTCTTTTTAGCACCCGCGCACGCATTTGTGCGAAAACGCGTTTTAAGCATGCACATGCATCTTTTGGTAGACGCGGATAAAGTTTTCTGCAAAACCACAAGATGTGCATGCAAATGGTGCTTTTGGCAGAACGCGCACGTGGATTTCTACCAAACGACGTGCTAAGCATGCCGATGCTGCTCTTTTTAGCACCCGCGCACGCATTTGTGCGAAAACGCGTTTTAAGCATGCACATGCATCTTTTGGTAGACGCGGATGAAGTTTTCTGCAAAACCACAAGATGTGCATGCAAATGGTGCTTTTTGCAGAACGCGCACGTGGATTTCTACCAAACGACGTGCTAAGCATGCCGATGCTGCTATTTTTAGCACCCGCGCACGCATTTGTGCGAAAACGCGTTTTAAGCATGCACATGCATCTTTTGGTAGACGCGGATGAAGTTTTCTGCAAAACCACAAGATGTGCATGCAAATGGTGCTTTTTGCAGAACGCGCACGTGGATTTCTACCAAACGACGTGCTAAGCATGCCGATGCTGCTATTTTTAGCACCCGCGCACGCATTTGTGCGAAAACGCGTTTTAAGCATGCACATGCATCTTTTGGTAGACGCGGATGAAGTTTTCTGCAAAACCACAAGATGTGCATGCAAATGGTGCTTTTTGCAGAACGCGCACGTGGATTTCTACCAAACGACGTGCTAAGCATGCTGATGCTGCTCTTTTTAGCACCCGCGCACGCATTTGTGCGAAAACGCGTTTTAAGCATGCACATGCATCTTTTGGTAGACGCGGATGAAGTTTTCTGCAAAACCACAACATGTGCATGCAAATTGTGCTTTTTGCAGAACGCGCACGTGGATTTCTACCAAACAACGTGCTAAATATGCCGATGCTGCTCTTTTTAGCACCCGCGCACGCATTTGTGCGAAAACGCGTTTTAAGCATGCACATGCATCTTTTGGTAGACGCGGATGAAGTTTTCTGCAAAACCACAAGATGTGCATGCAAATGGTGCTTTTTGCAGAACGCGCACGTGGATTTCTACCAAACGACGTGCTAAGCATGCTGATGCTGCTCTTTTTAGCACCCGCGCACGCATTTGTGCGAAAACGCGTTTTAAGCATGCACATGCATCTTTTGGTAGACGCGGATGAAGTTTTCTGCAAAACCACAAGATGTGCATGCAAATGGTGCTTTTTGCAGAACGCGCACGTGGATTTCTACCAAACGACGTGCTAAGCACGCCGATGCTGCTCTTTTTAGCACCCGCGCACGCATTTGTGCGAAAACGCGTTTTAAGCATGCACATGCATCTTTTGGTAGACGCGGATGAAGTTTTCTGCAAAACCACAAGATGTGCATGCAAATGGTGCTTTTTGCAGAACGCGCACGTGGATTTCTACCAAACAACGTGCTAAATATGCCGATGCTGCTCTTTTTAGCACCCGCGCACGCATTTGTGCGAAAACGCGTTTTAAGCATGCACATGCATCTTTTGGTAGACGCGGATAAAGTTTTCTGCAAAACCACAAGATGTGCATGCAAATGGTGCTTTTGGCAGAACGCGCACGTGGATTTCTACCAAACGACGTGCTAAGCATGCCGATGCTGCTCTTTTTAGCACCCGCGCACGCATTTGTGCGAAAACGCGTTTTAAGCATGCACATGCATCTTTTGGTAGACGCGGATGAAGTTTTCTGCAAAACCACAAGATGTGCATGCAAATGGTGCTTTTTGCAGAACGCGCACGTGGATTTCTACCAAACGACGTGCTAAGCATGCCGATGCTGCTCTTTTTAGCACCCGCGCACGGATTTGTGCGAAAACGCGTTTTAAGCATGCACATGCATCTTTTGGTAGACGCGGATGAAGTTTTCTGCAAAACCACAAGATGTGCATGCAAATGGTGCTTTTTGCAGAACGCGCACGTGGATTTCTACCAAACGACGTGCTAAGCATGCCGATGCTGCTCTTTTTAGCACCCGCGCACGGATTTGTGCGAAAACGCGTTTTAAGCATGCACATGCATCTTTTGGTAGACGCGGATGAAGTTTTCTGCAAAACCACAAGATGTGCATGCAAATGGTGCTTTTTGCAGAACGCGCACGTGGATTTCTACCAAACGACGTGCTAAGCATGCCGATGCTGCTCTTTTTAGCACCCGCGCACGGATTTGTGCGAAAACGCGTTTTAAGCATGCACATGCATCTTTTGGTAGACGCGGATGAAGTTTTCTGCAAAACCACAAGATGTGCATGCAAATGGTGCTTTTGGCAGAACGCGCACGTGGATTTCTACCAAAGGACGTGCTAAGCATGCCGATGCTGCTCTTTTTAGCACCCGCGCACGCATTTGTGCGAAAACGCGTTTTAAGCATGCACATGCATCTTTTGGTAGACGCGGATGAAGTTTTCTGCAAAACCACAAGATGTGCATGCAAATGGTGCTTTTTGCAGAACGCGCACGTGGATTTCTACCAAACGACGTGCTAAGCATGCCGATGCTGCTATTTTTAGCACCCGCGCACGCATTTGTGCGAAAACGCGTTTTAAGCATGCACATGCATCTTTTGGTAGACGCGGATGAAGTTTTCTGCAAAACCACAAGATGTGCATGCAAATGGTGCTTTTTGCAGAACGCGCACGTGGATTTCTACCAAACGACGTGCTAAGCATGCCGATGCTGCTATTTTTAGCACCCGCGCACGCATTTGTGCGAAAACGCGTTTTAAGCATGCACATGCATCTTTTGGTAGACGCGGATGAAGTTTTCTGCAAAACCACAAGATGTGCATGCAAATGGTGCTTTTTGCAGAACGCGCACGTGGATTTCTACCAAACGACGTGCTAAGCACGCCGATGCTGCTCTTTTTAGCACCCGCGCACGCATTTGTGCGAAAACGCGTTTTAAGCATGCACATGCATCTTTTGGTAGACGCGGATGAAGTTTTCTGCAAAACCACAAGATGTGCATGCAAATGGTGCTTTTTGCAGAACGCGCACGTGGATTTCTACCAAACAACGTGCTAAATATGCCGATGCTGCTCTTTTTAGCACCCGCGCACGCATTTGTGCGAAAACGCGTTTTAAGCATGCACATGCATCTTTTGGTAGACGCGGATAAAGTTTTCTGCAAAACCACAAGATGTGCATGCAAATGGTGCTTTTGGCAGAACGCGCACGTGGATTTCTACCAAACGACGTGCTAAGCATGCCGATGCTGCTCTTTTTAGCACCCGCGCACGCATTTGTGCGAAAACGCGTTTTAAGCATGCACATGCATCTTTTGGTAGACGCGGATGAAGTTTTCTGCAAAACCACAAGATGTGCATGCAAATGGTGCTTTTTGCAGAACGCGCACGTGGATTTCTACCAAACAACGTGCTAAATATGCCGATGCTGCTCTTTTTAGCACCCGCGCACGCATTTGTGCGAAAACGCGTTTTAAGCATGCACATGCATCTTTTGGTAGACGCGGATGAAGTTTTCTGCAAAACCACAAGATGTGCATGCAAATGGTGCTTTTGGCAGAACGCGCACGTGGATTTCTACCAAAGGACGTGCTAAGCATGCCGATGCTGCTCTTTTTAGCACCCGCGCACGCATTTGTGCGAAAACGCGTTTTAAGCATGCACATGCATCTTTTGGTAGACGCGGATGAAGTTTTCTGCAAAACCACAAGATGTGCATGCAAATGGTGCTTTTTGCAGAACGCGCACGTGGATTTCTACCAAACGACGTGCTAAGCATGCCGATGCTGCTATTTTTAGCACCCGCGCACGCATTTGTGCGAAAACGCGTTTTAAGCATGCACATGCATCTTTTGGTAAACGCGGATGAAGTTTTCTGCAAAACCACAAGATGTGCATGCAAATGGTGCTTTTTGCAGAACGCGCACGTGGATTTCTACCAAACGACGTGCTAAGCATGCCGATGCTGCTATTTTTAGCACCCGCGCACGCATTTGTGCGAAAACGCGTTTTAAGCATGCACATGCATCTTTTGGTAGACGCGGATGAAGTTTTCTGCAAAACCACAAGATGTGCATGCAAATGGTGCTTTTTGCAGAACGCGCACGTGGATTTCTACCAAACGACGTGCTAAGCACGCCGATGCTGCTCTTTTTAGCACCCGCGCACGCATTTGTGCGAAAACGCGTTTTAAGCATGCACATGCATCTTTTGGTAGACGCGGATGAAGTTTTCTGCAAAACCACAAGATGTGCATGCAAATGGTGCTTTTTGCAGAACGCGCACGTGGATTTCTACCAAACAACGTGCTAAATATGCCGATGCTGCTCTTTTTAGCACCCGCGCACGCATTTGTGCGAAAACGCGTTTTAAGCATGCACATGCATCTTTTGGTAGACGCGGATAAAGTTTTCTGCAAAACCACAAGATGTGCATGCAAATGGTGCTTTTGGCAGAACGCGCACGTGGATTTCTACCAAACGACGTGCTAAGCATGCCGATGCTGCTCTTTTTAGCACCCGCGCACGCATTTGTGCGAAAACGCGTTTTAAGCATGCACATGCATCTTTTGGTAGACGCGGATGAAGTTTTCTGCAAAACCACAAGATGTGCATGCAAATGGTGCTTTTTGCAGAACGCGCACGTGGATTTCTACCAAACGACGTGCTAAGCATGCCGATGCTGCTCTTTTTAGCACCCGCGCACGGATTTGTGCGAAAACGCGTTTTAAGCATGCACATGCATCTTTTGGTAGACGCGGATGAAGTTTTCTGCAAAACCACAAGATGTGCATGCAAATGGTGCTTTTTGCAGAACGCGCACGTGGATTTCTACCAAACGACGTGCTAAGCATGCCGATGCTGCTCTTTTTAGCACCCGCGCACGGATTTGTGCGAAAACGCGTTTTAAGCATGCACATGCATCTTTTGGTAGACGCGGATGAAGTTTTCTGCAAAACCACAAGATGTGCATGCAAATGGTGCTTTTTGCAGAACGCGCACGTGGATTTCTACCAAACGACGTGCTAAGCATGCCGATGCTGCTCTTTTTAGCACCCGCGCACGGATTTGTGCGAAAACGCGTTTTAAGCATGCACATGCATCTTTTGGTAGACGCGGATGAAGTTTTCTGCAAAACCACAAGATGTGCATGCAAATGGTGCTTTTTGCAGAACGCGCACGTGGATTTCTACCAAACGACGTGCTAAGCACGCCGATGCTGCTCTTTTTAGCACCCGCGCACGCATTTGTGCGAAAACGCGTTTTAAGCATGCACATGCATCTTTTGGTAGACGCGGATGAAGTTTTCTGCAAAACCACAAGATGTGCATGCAAATGGTGCTTTTTGCAGAACGCGCACGTGGATTTCTACCAAACAACGTGCTAAATATGCCGATGCTGCTCTTTTTAGCACCCGCGCACGCATTTGTGCGAAAACGCGTTTTAAGCATGCACATGCATCTTTTGGTAGACGCGGATAAAGTTTTCTGCAAAACCACAAGATGTGCATGCAAATGGTGCTTTTGGCAGAACGCGCACGTGGATTTCTACCAAACGACGTGCTAAGCATGCCGATGCTGCTCTTTTTAGCACCCGCGCACGCATTTGTGCGAAAACGCGTTTTAAGCATGCACATGCATCTTTTGGTAGACGCGGATGAAGTTTTCTGCAAAACCACAAGATGTGCATGCAAATGGTGCTTTTTGCAGAACGCGCACGTGGATTTCTACCAAACGACGTGCTAAGCATGCCGATGCTGCTATTTTTAGCACCCGCGCACGCATTTGTGCGAAAACGCGTTTTAAGCATGCACATGCATCTTTTGGTAGACGCGGATGAAGTTTTCTGCAAAACCACAAGATGTGCATGCAAATGGTGCTTTTTGCAGAACGCGCACGTGGATTTCTACCAAACGACGTGCTAAGCATGCCGATGCTGCTATTTTTAGCACCCGCGCACGCATTTGTGCGAAAACGCATTTTAAGCATGCACATGCATCTTTTGGTAGACGCGGATGAAGTTTTCTGCAAAACCACAAGATGTGCATGCAAATGGTGCTTTTTGCAGAACGCGCACGTGGATTTCTACCAAACGACGTGCTAAGCATGCTGATGCTGCTCTTTTTAGCACCCGCGCACGCATTTGTGCGAAAACGCGTTTTAAGCATGCACATGCATCTTTTGGTAGACGCGGATGAAGTTTTCTGCAAAACCACAACATGTGCATGCAAATTGTGCTTTTTGCAGAACGCGCACGTGGATTTCTACCAAACAACGTGCTAAATATGCCGATGCTGCTCTTTTTAGCACCCGCGCACGCATTTGTGCGAAAACGCGTTTTAAGCATGCACATGCATCTTTTGGTAGACGCGGATGAAGTTTTCTGCAAAACCACAAGATGTGCATGCAAATGGTGCTTTTTGCAGAACGCGCACGTGGATTTCTACCAAACGACGTGCTAAGCATGCCGATGCTGCTCTTTTTAGCACCCGCGCACGGATTTGTGCGAAAACGCGTTTTAAGCATGCACATGCATCTTTTGGTAGACGCGGATGAAGTTTTCTGCAAAACCACAAGATGTGCATGCAAATGGTGCTTTTGGCAGAACGCGCACGTGGATGTCTACCAAACGACGTGCTAAGCATGCCGATGCTGCTCTTTTTAGCACCCGCGCACGCATTTGTGCGAAAACGCGTTTTAAGCATGCACATGCATCTTTTGGTAGACGCGGATGAAGTTTTCTGCAAAACCACAAGATGTGCATGCAAATGGTGCTTTTTGCAGAACGCGCTGGTGGATTTCTACCAAACGACGTGCAAAGCATGCCGATGCTGCTCTTTTTAGCACCCGCGCACGCATTTGTGCGAAAACGCGTTTTAAGCATGCACATGCATCTTTTGGTAGACGCAGATGAAGTTTTCTGCAAAACCACAATATGTGCATGCAAATGGTGCTTTTTGCAGAACGCGCACGTGGATTTCTACCAAACGACGTGCTAAGCATGCCGATGCTGCTCTTTTTAGCACCCGCGCACGGATTTGTGCGAAAACGCGTTTTAAGCATGCACATGCATCTTTTGGTAGACGCGGATGAAGTTTTCTGCAAAACCACAAGATGTGCATGCAAATGTTGCTTTTGGCAGAACGCGCACGTGGATTTCTACCAAACGACGTGCTAAGCATGCCGATGCTGCTCTTTTTAGCACCCGCGCACGCATTTGTGCGAAAACGCGTTTTAAGCATGCACATGCATCTTTTGGTAGACGCGGATGAAGTTTTCTGCAAAACCACAAGATGTGCATGCAAATGGTGCTTTTTGCAGAACGCGCTCGTGGATTTCTACCAAACGACGTGCTAAGCATGCCGATGCTGCTCTTTTTAGCACCCGCGCACGCATTTGTGCGAAAACGCGTTTTAAGCATGCACATGCATCTTTTGGTGGACGCGGATGAAGTTTTCTGCAAAACCACAAGATGTGCATGCAAATGGTGCTTTTGGCAGAACGCGCACGTGGATTTCTACCAAACGACGTGCTAAGCATGCCGATGCTGCTCTTTTTAGCACCCGCGCACGCATTTGTGCGAAAACGCGTTTTAAGCATGCACATGCATCTTTTGGTAGACGCGGATGAAGTTTTCTGCAAAACCACAAGATGTGCATGCAAATGGTGCTTTTTGCAGAACGCGCTCGTGGATTTCTACCAAACGACGTGCTAAGCATGCCGATGCTGCTCTTTTTAGCACCCGCGCACGCATTTGTGCGAAAACGCGTTTTAAGCATGCACATGCATCTTTTGGTAGACGCGGATGAAGTTTTCTGCAAAACCACAAGATGTGCATGCAAATGGTGCTTTTTGCAGAACGCGCACGTGGATTTCTACCAAACGACGTGCTAAGCATGCCGATGCTGCTCTTTTTAGCACCCGCGCACGGATTTGTGCGAAAACGCGTTTTAAGCATGCACATGCATCTTTTGGTAGACGCGGATGAAGTTTTCTTCAAAACCACAAGATGTGCATGCAAATGGTGCTTTTGGCAGAACGCGCACGTGGATTTCTACCAAACGACGTGCTAAGCATGTCGATGCTGCTCTTTTTAGCACCCGCGCACGCATTTGTGCGAAAACGCGTTTTAAGCATGCACATGCATCTTTTGGTAGACGCGGATGAAGTTTTCTGCAAAACCACAAGATGTGCATGCAAATGGTGCTTTTTGCAGAACGCGCACGTGGATTTCTACCAAACGACGTGCTAAGCATGCCGATGCTGCTCTTTTTAGCACCCGCGCACGCATTTGTGCGAAAACGCGTTTTAAGCATGCACATGCATCTTTTGGTAGACGCGGATGAAGTTTTCTGCAAAACCACAAGATGTGCATGCAAATGGTGCTTTTTGCAGAACGCGCACGTGGATTTCTACCAAACGACGTGCTAAGCTTGCCGATGCTGCTCTTTTTAGCACCGGCGCACGGATTTGTGCGAAAACGCGTTTTAAGCATGCACATGCATCTTTTGGTAGACGCGGATGAAGTTTTCTGCAAAACCACAAGATGTGCATGCAAATGGTGCTTTTTGCAGAACGCGCTGGTGGATTTCTACCAAACGACGTGCAAAGCATGCCGATGCTGCTCTTTTTAGCACCCGCGCACGCATTTGTGCGAAAACGCGTTTTAAGCATGCACATGCATCTTTTGGTAGACGCAGATGAAGTTTTCTGCAAAACCACAAGATGTGCATGCAAATGGTGCTTTTTGCAGAACGCGCACGTGGATTTCTACCAAACGACGTGCTAAGCATGCCGATGCTGCTCTTTTTAGCACCCGCGCACGGATTTGTGCGAAAACGCGTTTTAAGCATGCACATGCATCTTTTGGTAGACGCGGATGAAGTTTTCTGCAAAACCACAAGATGTGCATGCAAATGGTGCTTTTGGCAGAACGCGCACGTGGATTTCTACCAAACGACGTGCTAAGCATGCCGATGCTGCTCTTTTTAGCACCCGCGCACGCATTTGTGCGAAAACGCGTTTTAAGCATGCACATGCATCTTTTGGTAGACGCGGATGAAGTTTTCTGCAAAACCACAAGATGTGCATGCAAATGGTGCTTTTTGCAGAACGCGCACGTGGATTTCTACCAAACGACGTGCTAAGCATGCCGATGCTGCTCTTTTTAGCACCCGCGCACGGATTTGTGCGAAAACGCGTTTTAAGCATGCACATGCATCTTTTGGTAGACGCGGATGAAGTTTTCTGCAAAACCACAAGATGTGCATGCAAATGGTGCTTTTGGCAGAACGCGCACGTGGATTTCTACCAAACGACGTGCTAAGCATGCCGATGCTGCTCTTTTTAGCACCCGCGCACGGATTTGTGCGAAAACGCGTTTTAAGCATGCACATGCATCTTTTGGTAGACGCGGATGAAGTTTTCTGCAAAACCACAAGATGTGCATGCAAATGGTGCTTTTGGCAGAACGCGCACGTGGATTTCTACCAAAGGACGTGCTAAGCATGCCGATGCTGCTCTTTTTAGCACCCGCGCACGCATTTGTGCGAAAACGCGTTTTAAGCATGCACATGCATCTTTTGGTAGACGCGGATGAAGTTTTCTGCAAAACCACAAGATGTGCATGCAAATGGTGCTTTTTGCAGAACGCGCACGTGGATTTCTACCAAACGACGTGCTAAGCATGCCGATGCTGCTCTTTTTAGCACCCGCGCACGGATTTGTGCGAAAACGCGTTTTAAGCATGCACATGCATCTTTTGGTAGACGCGGATGAAGTTTTCTTCAAAACCACAAGATGTGCATGCAAATGGTGCTTTTGGCAGAACGCGCACGTGGATTTCTACCAAACGACGTGCTAAGCATGTCGATGCTGCTCTTTTTAGCACCCGCGCACGCATTTGTGCGAAAACGCGTTTTAAGCATGCACATGCATCTTTTGGTAGACGCGGATGAAGTTTTCTGCAAAACCACAAGATGTGCATGCAAATGGTGCTTTTTGCAGAACGCGCACGTGGATTTCTACCAAACGACGTGCTAAGCATGCCGATGCTGCTCTTTTTAGCACCCGCGCACGCATTTGTGCGAAAACGCGTTTTAAGCATGCACATGCATCTTTTGGTAGACGCGGATGAAGTTTTCTGCAAAACCACAAGATGTGCATGCAAATGGTGCTTTTTGCAGAACGCGCACGTGGATTTCTACCAAACGACGTGCTAAGCTTGCCGATGCTGCTCTTTTTAGCACCGGCGCACGGATTTGTGCGAAAACGCGTTTTAAGCATGCACATGCATCTTTTGGTAGACGCGGATGAAGTTTTCTGCAAAACCACAAGATGTGCATGCAAATGGTGCTTTTTGCAGAACGCGCTGGTGGATTTCTACCAAACGACGTGCAAAGCATGCCGATGCTGCTCTTTTTAGCACCCGCGCACGCATTTGTGCGAAAACGCGTTTTAAGCATGCACATGCATCTTTTGGTAGACGCAGATGAAGTTTTCTGCAAAACCACAAGATGTGCATGCAAATGGTGCTTTTTGCAGAACGCGCACGTGGATTTCTACCAAACGACGTGCTAAGCATGCCGATGCTGCTCTTTTTAGCACCCGCGCACGGATTTGTGCGAAAACGCGTTTTAAGCATGCACATGCATCTTTTGGTAGACGCGGATGAAGTTTTCTGCAAAACCACAAGATGTGCATGCAAATGGTGCTTTTGGCAGAACGCGCACGTGGATTTCTACCAAACGACGTGCTAAGCATGCCGATGCTGCTCTTTTTAGCACCCGCGCACGCATTTGTGCGAAAACGCGTTTTAAGCATGCACATGCATCTTTTGGTAGACGCGGATGAAGTTTTCTGCAAAACCACAAGATGTGCATGCAAATGGTGCTTTTTGCAGAACGCGCACGTGGATTTCTACCAAACGACGTGCTAAGCATGCCGATGCTGCTCTTTTTAGCACCCGCGCACGGATTTGTGCGAAAACGCGTTTTAAGCATGCACATGCATCTTTTGGTAGACGCGGATGAAGTTTTTTGCAAAACCACAAGATGTGCATGCAAATGGTGCTTTTGGCAGAACGCGCACGTGGATTTCTACCAAACGACGTGCTAAGCATGCCGATGCTGCTCTTTTTAGCACCCGCGCACGGATTTGTGCGAAAACGCGTTTTAAGCATGCACATGCATCTTTTGGTAGACGCGGATGAAGTTTTCTGCAAAACCACAAGATGTGCATGCAAATGGTGCTTTTGGCAGAACGCGCACGTGGATTTCTACCAAAGGACGTGCTAAGCATGCCGATGCTGCTCTTTTTAGCACCCGCGCACGCATTTGTGCGAAAACGCGTTTTAAGCATGCACATGCATCTTTTGGTAGACGCGGATGAAGTTTTCTGCAAAACCACAAGATGTGCATGCAAATGGTGCTTTTTGCAGAACGCGCACGTGGATTTCTACCAAACGACGTGCTAAGCTTGCCGATGCTGCTCTTTTTAGCACCGGCGCACGGATTTGTGCGAAAACGCGTTTTAAGCATGCACATGCATCTTTTGGTAGACGCGGATGAAGTTTTCTGCAAAACCACAAGATGTGCATGCAAATGGTGCTTTTTGCAGAACGCGCACGTGGATTTCTACCAAACGACGTGCTAAGCATGCCGATGCTGCTCTTTTTAGCACCCGCGCACGCATTTGTGCGAAAACGCGTTTTAAGCATGCACATGCATCTTTTGGTAGACGCGGATGAAGTTTTCTGCAAAACCACAAGATGTGCATGCAAATGGTGCTTTTTGCAGAACGCGCACGTGGATTTCTACAAAACAACGTGCTAAATATGCCGATGCTGCTCTTTTTAGCACCCGCGCACGCATTTGTGCGAAAACGCGTTTTAAGCATGCACATGCATCTTTTGGTAGACGCGGATGAAGTTTTCTGCAAAACCACAAGATGTGCATGCAAATGGTGCTTTTTGCAGAACGCGCACGTGGATTTCTACCAAACGACGTGCTAAGCATGCCGATGCTGCTCTTTTTAGCACCCGCGCACGGATTTGTGCGAAAACGCGTTTTAAGCATGCACATGCATCTTTTGGTAGACGCGGATGAAGTTTTCTGCAAAACCACAAGATGTGCATGCAAATGGTGCTTTTGGCAGAACGCGCACGTGGATGTCTACCAAACGACGTGCTAAGCATGCCGATGCTGCTCTTTTTAGCACCCGCGCACGCATTTGTGCGAAAACGCGTTTTAAGCATGCACATGCATCTTTTCGTAGACGCGGATGAAGTTTTCTGCAAAACCACAAGATGTGCATGCGAATGGTGCTTTTTGCAGAACGCGCTGGTGGATTTCTACCAAACGACGTGCTAAGCTTGCCGATGCTGCTCTTTTTAGCACCGGCGCACGGATTTGTGCGAAAACGCGTTTTAAGCATGCACATGCATCTTTTGGTAGACGCGGATGAAGTTTTCTGCAAAACCACAAGATGTGCATGCAAATGGTGCTTTTGGCAGAACGCGCACGTGGATTTCTACCAAACGACGTGCTAAGCATGCCGATGCTGCTCTTTTTAGCACCCGCGCACGCATTTGTGCGAAAACGCGTTTTAAGCATGCACATGCATCTTTTGGTATGCGCGGATGAAGTTTTCTGCAAAACCACAAGATGTGCATGCAAATGGTGCTTTTTGCAGAACGCGCACGTGGATTTCTACCAAACGACGTGCTAAGCATGCCGATGCTGCTATTTTTAGCACCCGCGCACGCATTTGTGCGAAAACGCGTTTTAAGCATGCACATGCATCTTTTGGTAGACGCGGATGAAGTTTTCTGCAAAACCACAAGATGTGCATGCAAATGGTGCTTTTTGCAGAACGCGCACGTGGATTTCTACCAAACGACGTGCTAAGCATGCTGATGCTGCTCTTTTTAGCACCCGCGCACGCATTTGTGCGAAAACGCGTTTTAAGCATGCACATGCATCTTTTGGTAGACGCGGATGAAGTTTTCTGCAAAACCACAAGATGTGCATGCAAATGGTGCTTTTTGCAGAACGCGCACGTGGATTTCTACCAAACAACGTGCTAAATATGCCGATGCTGCTCTTTTTAGCACCCGCGCACGCATTTGTGCGAAAACGCGTTTTAAGCATGCACATGCATCTTTTGGTAGACGCGGATGAAGTTTTCTGCAAAACCACAAGATGTGCATGCAAATGGTGCTTTTTGCAGAACGCGCACGTGGATTTCTACCAAACGACGTGCTAAGCATGCCGATGCTGCTCTTTTTAGCACCCGCGCACGGATTTGTGCGAAAACGCGTTTTAAGCATCCACATGCATCTTTTGGTAGACGCGGATGAAGTTTTCTGCAAAACGACAAGATGTGCATGCAAATGGTGCTTTTGGCAGAACGCGCACGTGGATGTCTACCAAACGACGTGCTAAGCATGCCGATGCTGCTCTTTTTAGCACCCGCGCACGCATTTGTGCGAAAACGCGTTTTAAGCATGCACATGCATCTTTTGGTAGACGCGGATGAAGTTTTCTGCAAAACCACAAGATGTGCATGCAAATGGTGCTTTTTGCAGAACGCGCTGGTGGATTTCTACCAAACGACGTGCAAAGCATGCCGATGCTGCTCTTTTTAGCACCCGCGCACGCATTTGTGCGAAAACGCGTTTTAAGCATGCACATGCATCTTTTGGTAGACGCAGATGAAGTTTTCTGCAAAACCACAATATGTGCATGCAAATGGTGCTTTTTGCAGAACGCGCACGTGGATTTCTACCAAACGACGTGCTAAGCATGCCGATGCTGCTCTTTTTAGCACCCGCGCACGGATTTGTGCGAAAACGCGTTTTAAGCATGCACATGCATCTTTTGGTAGACGCGGATGAAGTTTTCTGCAAAACCACAAGATGTGCATGCAAATGGTGCTTTTGGCAGAACGCGCACGTGGATTTCTACCAAACGACGTGCTAAGCATGCCGATGCTGCTCTTTTTAGCACCCGCGCACGCATTTGTGCGAAAACGCGTTTTAAGCATGCACATGCATCTTTTGGTAGACGCGGATGAAGTTTTCTGCAAAACCACAAGATGTGCATGCAAATGGTGCTTTTTGCAGAACGCGCTCGTGGATTTCTACCAAACGACGTGCTAAGCATGCCGATGCTGCTCTTTTTAGCACCCGCGCACGCATTTGTGCGAAAACGCGTTTTAAGCATGCACATGCATCTTTTGGTAGACGCGGATGAAGTTTTCTGCAAAACCACAAGATGTGCATGCAAATGGTGCTTTTGGCAGAACGCGCACGTGGATTTCTACCAAACGACGTGCTAAGCATGCCGATGCTGCTCTTTTTAGCACCCGCGCACGCATTTGTGCGAAAACGCGTTTTAAGCATGCACATGCATCTTTTGGTAGACGCGGATGAAGTTTTCTGCAAAACCACAAGATGTGCATGCAAATGGTGCTTTTTGCAGAACGCGCTCGTGGATTTCTACGAAACGACGTGCTAAGCATGCCGATGCTGCTCTTTTTAGCACCCGCGCACGCATTTGTGCGAAAACGCGTTTTAAGCATGCACATGCATCTTTTGGTAGACGCGGATGAAGTTTTCTGCAAAACCACAAGATGTGCATGCAAATGGTGCTTTTTGCAGAACGCGCACGTGGATTTCTACCAAACGACGTGCTAAGCATGCCGATGCTGCTCTTTTTAGCACCCGCGCACGGATTTGTGCGAAAACGCGTTTTAAGCATGCACATGCATCTTTTGGTAGACGCGGATGAAGTTTTCTGCAAAACCACAAGATGTGCATGCAAATGGTGCTTTTGGCAGAACGCGCACGTGGATTTCTACCAAACGACGTGCTAAGCATGTCGATGCTGCTCTTTTTAGCACCCGCGCACGCATTTGTGCGAAAACGCGTTTTAAGCATGCACATGCATCTTTTGGTAGACGCGGATGAAGTTTTCTGCAAAACCACAAGATGTGCATGCAAATGGTGCTTTTTGCAGAACGCGCACGTGGATTTCTACCAAACGACGTGCTAAGCATGCCGATGCTGCTCTTTTTAGCACCCGCGCACGCATTTGTGCGAAAACGCGTTTTAAGCATGCACATGCATCTTTTGGTAGACGCGGATGAAGTTTTCTGCAAAACCACAAGATGTGTATGCAAATGGTGCTTTTTGCAGAACGCGCACGTGGATTTCTACCAAACGACGTGCTAAGCTTGCCGATGCTGCTCTTTTTAGCACCGGCGCACGGATTTGTGCGAAAACGCGTTTTAAGCATGCACATGCATCTTTTGGTAGACGCGCATGAAGTTTTCTGCAAAACCACAAGATGTGCATGCAAATGGTGCTTTGGCAGAACGCGCACGTGGATTTCTACCAAACGACGTGCTAAGCATGCCGATGCTGCTCTTTTTAGCACCCGCGCACGCATTTGTGCGAAAACGCGTTTTAAGCATGCACATGCATCTTTTGGTAGACGCGGATGAAGTTTTCTGCAAAACCACAAGATGTGCATGCAAATGGTGCTTTTTGCAGAACGCGCACGTGGATTTCTACCAAACGACGTGCTAAGCATGCCGATGCTGCTATTTTTAGCACCCGCGCACGCATTTGTGCGAAAACGCGTTTTAAGCATGCACATGCATCTTTTGGTAGACGCGGATGAAGTTTTCTGCAAAACCACAAGATGTGCATGCAAATGGTGCTTTTTGCAGAACGCGCACGTGGATTTCTACCAAACGACGTGCTAAGCATGCCGATGCTGCTCTTTTTAGCACCCGCGCACGCATTTGTGCGAAAACGCGTTTTAAGCATGCACATGCATCTTTTGGTAGACGCGGATGAAGTTTTCTGCAAAACCACAAGATGTGCATGCAAATGGTGCTTTTTGCAGAACGCGCACGTGGATTTCTACCAAACAACGTGCTAAATATGCCGATGCTGCTCTTTTTAGCACCCGCGCACGCATTTGTGCGAAAACGCGTTTTAAGCATGCACATGCATCTTTTGGTAGACGCGGATGAAGTTTTCTGCAAAACCACAAGATGTGCATGCAAATGGTGCTTTTTGCAGAACGCGCACGTGGATTTCTACCAAACGACGTGCTAAGCATGCCGATGCTGCTCTTTTTAGCACCGGCGCACGGATTTGTGCGAAAACGCGTTTTAAGCATGCACATGCATCTTTTGGTAGACGCGGATGAAGTTTTCTGCAAAACCACAAGATGTGCATGCAAATGGTGCTTTTGGCAGAACGCGCACGTGGATTTCTACCAAACGACGTGCTAAGCATGCCGATGCTGCTATATTTAGCACCCGCGCACGCATTTGTGCGAAAACGCGTTTTAAGCATGCACATGCATCTTTTGGTAGACGCGGATGAAGTTTTCTGCAAAACCACAAGATGTGCATGCAATTGGTGCTTTTTGCAGAACGCGCACGTGGATTTCTACCAAACGACGTGCTAAGCATGCCGATGCTGCTCTTTTTAGCACCCGCGCACGCATTTGTGCGAAAACGCGTTTTAAGCATGCACATGCATCTTTTGGTAGACGCGGATGAAGTTTTCTGCAAAACCACAAGATGTGCATGCAAATGGTGCTTTTTGCAGAACGCGCACGTGGATTTCTACCAAACGACGTGCTAAGCATGCCGATGCTGCTCTTTTTAGCACCCGCGCACGGATTTGTGCGAAAACGCGTTTTAAGCATGCACATGCATCTTTTGGTAGACGCGGATGAAGTTTTCTGCAAAACCACAAGATGTGCATGCAAATGGTGCTTTTGGCAGAACGCGCACGTGGATGTCTACCAAACGACGTGCTAAGCATGCCGATGCTGCTCTTTTTAGCACCCGCGCACGCATTTGTGCGAAAACGCGTTTTAAGCATGCACATGCATCTTTTGGTAGACGCGGATGAAGTTTTCTGCAAAACCACAAGATGTGCATGCAAATGGTGCTTTTTGCAGAACGCGCTGGTGGATTTCTACCAAACGACGTGCAAAGCATGCCGATGCTGCTCTTTTTAGCACCCGCGCACGCATTTGTGCGAAAACGCGTTTTAAGCATGCACATGCATCTTTTGGTAGACGCAGATGAAGTTTTCTGCAAAACCACAATATGTGCATGCAAATGGTGCTTTTTGCAGAACGCGCACGTGGATTTCTACCAAACGACGTGCTAAGCATGCCGATGCTGCTCTTTTTAGCACCCGCGCACGGATTTGTGCGAAAACGCGTTTTAAGCATGCACATGCATCTTTTGGTAGACGCGGATGAAGTTTTCTGCAAAACCACAAGATGTGCATGCAAATGGTGCTTTTGGCAGAACGCGCACGTCGATTTCTACCAAACGACGTGCTAAGCATGCCGATGCTGCTCTTTTTAGCACCCGCGCACGCATTTGTGCGAAAACGCGTTTTAAGCATGCACATGCATCTTTTGGTAGACGCGGATGAAGTTTTCTGCAAAACCACAAGATGTGCATGCAAATGGTGCTTTTTGCAGAACGCGCTCGTGGATTTCTACCAAACGACGTGCTAAGCATGCCGATGCTGCTCTTTTTAGCACCCGCGCACGCATTTGTGCGAAAACGCGTTTTAAGCATGCACATGCATCTTTTGGTAGACGCGGATGAAGTTTTCTGCAAAACCACAAGATGTGCATGCAAATGGTGCTTTTGGCAGAACGCGCACCTGGATTTCTACCAAACGACGTGCTAAGCATGCCGATGCTGCTCTTTTTAGCACACGCGCACGCATTTGTGCGAAAACGCGTTTTAAGCATGCACATGCATCTTTTGGTAGACGCGGATGAAGTTTTCTGCAAAACCACAAGATGTGCATGCAAATGGTGCTTTTTGCAGAACGCGCACGTGGATTTCTACCAAACGACGTGCTAAGCATGCCGATGCTGCTCTATTTAGCACCCGCGCACGCATTTGTGCGAAAACGCGTTTTAAGCATGCACATGCATCTTTTCGTAGACGCGGATGAAGTTTTCTGCAAAACCACAAGATGTGCATGCAAATGGTGCTTTTTGCAGAACGCGCTGGTGGATTTCTACCAAACGACGTGCTAAGCTTGCCGATGCTGCTCTTTTTAGCACCGGCGCACGGATTTGTGCGAAAACGCGTTTTAAGCATGCACATGCATCTTTTGGTAGACGCGGATGAAGTTTTCTGCAAAACCACAAGATGTGCATGCAAATGGTGCTTTTTGCAGAACGCGCACGTGGATTTCTACCAAACGACGTGCTAAGCATGCCGATGCTGCTCTTTTTAGCACCCGCGCACGCATTTGTGCGAAAACGCGTTTTAAGCATGCACATGCATCTTTTGGTAGACGCGGATGAAGTTTTCTGCAAAACCACAAGATGTGCATGCAAATGGTGCTTTTTGCAGAACGCGCACGTGGATTTCTACCAAACGACGTGCTAAGCATGCTGATGCTGCTCTTTTTAGCACCCGCGCACGCATTTGTGCGAAAACGCGTTTTAAGCATGCACATGCATCTTTTGGTAGACGCGGATGAAGTTTTCTGCAAAACCACAAGATGTGCATGCAAATGGTGCTTTTTGCAGAACGCGCACGTGGATTTCTACCAAACAACGTGCTAAATATGCCGATGCTGCTCTTTTTAGCACCCGCGCACGCATTTGTGCGAAAACGCGTTTTAAGCATGCACATGCATCTTTTGGTAGACGCGGATGAAGTTTTCTGCAAAACCACAAGATGTGCATGCAAATGGTGCTTTTTGCAGAACGCGCACGTGGATTTCTACCAAACGACGTGCTAAGCATGCCGATGCTGCTCTTTTTAGCACCCGCGCACGGATTTGTGCGAAAACGCGTTTTAAGCATGCACATGCATCTTTTGGTAGACGCGGATGAAGTTTTCTGCAAAACGACAAGATGTGCATGCAAATGGTGCTTTTGGCAGAACGCGCACGTGGATGTCTACCAAACGACGTGCTAAGCATGCCGATGCTGCTCTTTTTTAGCACCCGCGCACGCATTTGTGCGAAAACGCGTTTTAAGCATGCACATGCATCTTTTGGTAGACGCGGATGGTTTTCTGCAAAACCACAAGATGTGCATGCAAATGGTGCTTTTGGCAGAACGCGCACGCTGATTTCTACCAAACGACGTGCTAAGCATGCCGATGCTGCTCTTTTTAGCACCCGCGCACGCATTTGTGCGAAAACGCGTTTTAAGCATGCACATGCATCTTTTGGTAGACGCGGATGAAGTTTTCTGCAAAACCACAAGATGTGCATGCAAATGGTGCTTTTTGCAGAACGCGCTCGTGGATTTCTACCAAACGACGTGCTAAGCATGCCGATGCTGCTCTTTTTAGCACCCGCGCACGCATTTGTGCGAAAACGCGTTTTAAGCATGCACATGCATCTTTTGGTAGACGCGGATGAAGTTTTCTGCAAAACCACAAGATGTGCATGCAAATGGTGCTTTTGGCAGAACGCGCACGTGGATTTCTACCAAACGACGTGCTAAGCATGCCGATGCTGCTCTTTTTAGCACCCGCGCACGCATTTGTGCGAAAACGCGTTTTAAGCATGCACATGCATCTTTTGGTAGACGCGGATGAAGTTTTCTGCAAAACCACAAGATGTGCATGCAAATGGTGCTTTTTGCAGAACGCGCTCGTGGATTTCTACCAAACGACGTGCTAAGCATGCCGATGCTGCTCTTTTTAGCACCCGCGCACGCATTTGTGCGAAAACGCGTTTTAAGCATGCACATGCATCTTTTGGTAGACGCGGATGAAGTTTTCTGCAAAACCACAAGATGTGCATGCAAATGGTGCTTTTTGCAGAACGCGCACGTGGATTTCTACCAAACGACGTGCTAAGCATGCCGATGCTGCTCTTTTTAGCACCCGCGCACGGATTTGTGCGAAAACGCGTTTTAAGCATGCACATGCATCTTTTGGTAGACGCGGATGAAGTTTTCTGCAAAACCACAAGATGTGCATGCAAATGGTGCTTTTGGCAGAACGCGCACGTGGATTTCTACCAAACGACGTGCTAAGCATGTCGATGCTGCTCTTTTTAGCACCCGCGCACGCATTTGTGCGAAAACGCGTTTTAAGCATGCACATGCATCTTTTGGTAGACGCGGATGAAGTTTTCTGCAAAACCACAAGATGTGCATGCAAATGGTGCTTTTTGCAGAACGCGCACGTGGATTTCTACCAAACGACGTGCTAAGCATGCCGATGCTGCTCTTTTTAGCACCCGCGCACGCATTTGTGCGAAAACGCGTTTTTAAGCATGCACATGCATCTTTTGGTAGACGCGGATGAAGTTTTCTGCAAAACCACAAGATGTGCATGCAAATGGTGCTTTTTGCAGAACGCGCACGTGGATTTCTACCAAACGACGTGCTAAGCTTGCCGATGCTGCTCTTTTTAGCACCGGCGCACGGATTTGTGCGAAAACGCGTTTTAAGCATGCACATGCATCTTTTGGTAGACGCGCATGAAGTTTTCTGCAAAACCACAAGATGTGCATGCAAATGGTGCTTTGGCAGAACGCGCACGTGGATTTCTACCAAACGACGTGCTAAGCATGCCGATGCTGCTCTTTTTAGCACCCGCGCACGCATTTGTGCGAAAACGCGTTTTAAGCATGCACATGCATCTTTTGGTAGACGCGGATGAAGTTTTCTGCAAAACCACAAGATGTGCATGCAAATGGTGCTTTTTGCAGAACGCGCACGTGGATTTCTACCAAACGACGTGCTAAGCATGCCGATGCTGCTCTTTTTAGCACCCGCGCACGCATTTGTGCGAAAACGCGTTTTAAGCATGCACATGCATCTTTTGGTAGACGCGGATGAAGTTTTCTGCAAAACCACAAGATGTGCATGCAAATGGTGCTTTTTGCAGAACGCGCACGTGGATTTCTACCAAACAACGTGCTAAATATGCCGATGCTGCTCTTTTTAGCACCCGCGCACGCATTTGTGCGAAAACGCGTTTTAAGCATGCACATGCATCTTTTGGTAGACGCGGATGAAGTTTTCTGCAAAACCACAAGATGTGCATGCAAATGGTGCTTTTTGCAGAACGCGCACGTGGATTTCTACCAAACGACGTGCTAAGCATGCCGATGCTGCTCTTTTTAGCACCGGCGCACGGATTTGTGCGAAAACGCGTTTTAAGCATGCACATGCATCTTTTGGTAGACGCGGATGAAGTTTTCTGCAAAACCACAAGATGTGCATGCAAATGGTGCTTTTGGCAGAACGCGCACGTGGATTTCTACCAAACGACGTGCTAAGCATGCCGATGCTGCTATATTTAGCACCCGCGCACGCATTTGTGCGAAAACGCGTTTTAAGCATGCACATGCATCTTTTGGTAGACGCGGATGAAGTTTTCTGCAAAACCACAAGATGTGCATGCAAATGGTGCTTTTTGCAGAACGCGCACGTGGATTTCTACCAAACGACGTGCTAAGCATGCCGATGCTGCTCTTTTTAGCACCCGCGCACGCATTTGTGCGAAAACGCGTTTTAAGCATGCACATGCATCTTTTGGTAGACGCGGATGAAGTTTTCTGCAAAACCACAAGATGTGCATGCAAATGGTGCTTTTTGCAGAACGCGCACGTGGATTTCTACCAAACGACGTGCTAAGCATGCCGATGCTGCTCTTTTTAGCACCCGCGCACGGATTTGTGCGAAAACGCGTTTTAAGCATGCACATGCATCTTTTGGTAGACGCGGATGAAGTTTTCTGCAAAACCACAAGATGTGCATGCAAATGGTGCTTTTGGCAGAACGCGCACGTGGATGTCTACCAAACGACGTGCTAAGCATGCCGATGCTGCTCTTTTTAGCACCCGCGCACGCATTTGTGCGAAAACGCGTTTTAAGCATGCACATGCATCTTTTGGTAGACGCGGATGAAGTTTTCTGCAAAACCACAAGATGTGCATGCAAATGGTGCTTTTTGCAGAACGCGCACGTGGATTTCTACCAAACGACGTGCTAAGCATGCCGATGCTGCTCTTTTTAGCACCCGCGCACGCATTTGTGCGAAAACGCGTTTTAAGCATGCACATGCATCTTTTGGTAGACGCGGATGAAGTTTTCTGCAAAACCACAAGATGTGCATGCAAATGGTGCTTTTTGCAGAACGCGCACGTGGATTTCTACCAAACGACGTGCTAAGCATGCCGATGCTGCTCTTTTTAGCACCCGCGCACGGATTTGTGCGAAAACGCGTTTTAAGCATGCACATGCATCTTTTGGTAGACGCGGATGAAGTTTTCTGCAAAACCACAAGATGTGCATGCAAATGGTGCTTTTGGCAGAACGCGCACGTGGATGTCTACCAAACGACGTGCTAAGCATGCCGATGCTGCTCTTTTTAGCACCCGCGCACGCATTTGTGCGAAAACGCGTTTTAAGCATGCACATGCATCTTTTGGTAGACGCGGATGAAGTTTTCTGCAAAACCACAAGATGTGCATGCAAATGGTGCTTTTTGCAGAACGCGCTCGTGGATTTCTACCAAACGACGTGCTAAGCATGCCGATGCTGCTCTTTTTAGCACCCGCGCACGCATTTGTGCGAAAACGCGTTTTAAGCATGCACATGCATCTTTTGGTAGACGCGGATGAAGTTTTCTGCAAAACCACAAGATGTGCATGCAAATGGTGCTTTTGGCAGAACGCGCACCTGGATTTCTACCAAACGACGTGCTAAGCATGCCGATGCTGCTCTTTTTAGCACCCGCGCACGCATTTGTGCGAAAACGCGTTTTAAGCATGCACATGCATCTTTTGGTAGACGCGGATGAAGTTTTCTGCAAAACCACAAGATGTGCATGCAAATGGTGCTTTTTGCAGAACGCGCACGTGGATTTCTACCAAACGACGTGCTAAGCATGCCGATGCTGCTCTTTTTAGCACCCGCGCACGCATTTGTGCGAAAACGCGTTTTAAGCATGCACATGCATCTTTTGGTAGACGCGGATGAAGTTTTCTGCAAAACCACAAGATGTGCATGCAAATGGTGCTTTTGGCAGAACGCGCACGTGGATTTCTACCAAACGACGTGCTAAGCATGTCGATGCTGCTCTTTTTAGCACCCGCGCACGCATTTGTGCGAAAACGCGTTTTAAGCATGCACATGCATCTTTTGGTAGACGCGGATGAAGTTTTCTGCAAAACCACAAGATGTGCATGCAAATGGTGCTTTTTGCAGAACGCGCACGTGGATTTCTACCAAACGACGTGCTAAGCTTGCCGATGCTGCTCTTTTTAGCACCGGCGCACGGATTTGTGCGAAAACGCGTTTTAAGCATGCACATGCATCTTTTGGTAGACGCGCATGAAGTTTTCTGCAAAAACCACAAGATGTGCATGCAAATGGTGCTTTGGCAGAACGCGCACGTGGATTTCTACCAAACGACGTGCTAAGCATGCCGATGCTGCTCTTTTTAGCACCCGCGCACGCATTTGTGCGAAAACGCGTTTTAAGCATGCACATGCATCTTTTGGTAGACGCGGATGAAGTTTTCTGCAAAACCACAAGATGTGCATGCAAATGGTGCTTTTTGCAGAACGCGCACGTGGATTTCTACCAAACGACGTGCTAAGCATGCCGATGCTGCTATTTTTAGCACCCGCGCACGCATTTGTGCGAAAACGCGTTTTAAGCATGCACATGCATCTTTTGGTAGACGCGGATGAAGTTTTCTGCAAAACCACAAGATGTGCATGCAAATGGTGCTTTTTGCAGAACGCGCACGTGGATTTCTACCAAACGACGTGCTAAGCATGCCGATGCTGCTCTTTTTAGCACCCGCGCACGCATTTGTGCGAAAACGCGTTTTAAGCATGCACATGCATCTTTTGGTAGACGCGGATGAAGTTTTCTGCAAAACCACAAGATGTGCATGCAAATGGTGCTTTTTGCAGAACGCGCACGTGGATTTCTACCAAACGACGTGCTAAGCATGCCGATGCTGCTCTTTTTAGCACCCGCGCACGGATTTTGCGAAAACGCGTTTTAAGCATGCACATGCATCTTTTGGTAGACGCGGATGAAGTTTTCTGCAAAACCACAAGATGTGCATGCAAATGGTGCTTTTGGCAGAACGCGCACGTGGATGTCTACCAAACGACGTGCTAAGCATGCCGATGCTGCTCTTTTTAGCACCCGCGCACGCATTTGTGCGAAAACGCGTTTTAAGCATGCACATGCATCTTTTGGTAGACGCGGATGAAGTTTTCTGCAAAACCACAAGATGTGCATGCAAATGGTGCTTTTTGCAGAACGCGCTGGTGGATTTCTACCAAACGACGTGCAAAGCATGCCGATGCTGCTCTTTTTAGCACCCGCGCACGCATTTGTGCGAAAACGCGTTTTAAGCATGCACATGCATCTTTTGGTAGACGCAGATGAAGTTTTCTGCAAAACCACAATATGTGCATGCAAATGGTGCTTTTTGCAGAACGCGCACGTGGATTTCTACCAAACGACGTGCTAAGCATGCCGATGCTGCTCTTTTTAGCACCCGCGCACGGATTTGTGCGAAAACGCGTTTTAAGCATGCACATGCATCTTTTGGTAGACGCGGATGAAGTTTTCTGCAAAACCACAAGATGTGCATGCAAATGGTGCTTTTGGCAGAACGCGCACGTGGATTTCTACCAAACGACGTGCTAAGCATGCCGATGCTGCTCTTTTTAGCACCCGCGCACGCATTTGTGCGAAAACGCGTTTTAAGCATGCACATGCATCTTTTGGTAGACGCGGATGAAGTTTTCTGCAAAACCACAAGATGTGCATGCAAATGGTGCTTTTTGCAGAACGCGCTCGTGGATTTCTACCAAACGACGTGCTAAGCATGCCGATGCTGCTCTTTTTAGCACCCGCGCACGCATTTGTGCGAAAACGCGTTTTAAGCATGCACATGCATCTTTTGGTAGACGCGGATGAAGTTTTCTGCAAAACCACAAGATGTGCATGCAAATGGTGCTTTTGGCAGAACGCGCACCTGGATTTCTACCAAACGACGTGCTAAGCATGCCGATGCTGCTCTTTTTAGCACCCGCGCACGCATTTGTGCGAAAACGCGTTTTAAGCATGCACATGCATCTTTTGGTAGACGCGGATGAAGTTTTCTGCAAAACCACAAGATGTGCATGCAAATGGTGCTTTTTGCAGAACGCGCACGTGGATTTCTACCTAACGACGTGCTAAGCATGCCGATGCTGCTCTTTTTAGCACCCGCGCACGCATTTGTGCGAAAACGCGTTTTAAGCATGCACATGCATCTTTTCGTAGACGCGGATGAAGTTTTCTGCAAAACCACAAGATGTGCATGCAAATGGTGCTTTTTGCAGAACGCGCTGGTGGATTTCTACCAAACGACGTGCTAAGCTTGCCGATGCTGCTCTTTTTAGCACCGGCGCACGGATTTGTGCGAAAACGCGTTTTAAGCATGCACATGCATCTTTTGGTAGACGCGGATGAAGTTTTCTGCAAAACCACAAGATGTGCATGCAAATGGTGCTTTTGGCAGAACGCGCACGTGGATTTCTACCAAACGACGTGCTAAGCATGTCGATGCTGCTCTTTTTAGCACCCGCGCACGCATTTGTGCGAAAACGCTTTTTAAGCATGCACATGCATCTTTTGGTAGACGCGGATGAAGTTTTCTGCAAAACCACAAGATGTGCATGCAAATGGTGCTTTTTGCAGAACGCGCACGTGGATTTCTACCAAACGACGTGCTAAGCATGCCGATGCTGCTCTTTTTAGCACCCGCGCACGCATTTGTGCGAAAACGCGTTTTAAGCATGCACATGCATCTTTTGGTAGACGCGGATGAAGTTTTCTGCAAAACCACAAGATGTGCATGCAAATGGTGCTTTTTGCAGAACGCGCACGTGGATTTCTACCAAACGACGTGCTAAGCTTGCCGATGCTGCTCTTTTTAGCACCGGCGCACGGATTTGTGCGAAAACGCGTTTTAAGCATGCACATGCATCTTTTGGTAGACGCGCATGAAGTTTTCTGCAAAACCACAAGATGTGCATGCAAATGGTGCTTTGGCAGAACGCGCACGTGGATTTCTACCAAACGACGTGCTAAGCATGCCGATGCTGCTCTTTTTAGCACCCGCGCACGCATTTGTGCGAAAACGCGTTTTAAGCATGCACATGCATCTTTTGGTAGACGCGGATGAAGTTTTCTGCAAAACCACAAGATGTGCATGCAAATGGTGCTTTTTGCAGAACGCGCACGTGGATTTCTACCAAACGACGTGCTAAGCATGCCGATGCTGCTATTTTTAGCACCCGCGCACGCATTTGTGCGAAAACGCGTTTTAAGCATGCACATGCATCTTTTGGTAGACGCGGATGAAGTTTTCTGCAAAACCACAAGATGTGCATGCAAATGGTGCTTTTTGCAGAACGCGCACGTGGATTTCTACCAAACGACGTGCTAAGCATGCCGATGCTGCTCTTTTTAGCACCCGCGCACGCATTTGTGCGAAAACGCGTTTTAAGCATGCACATGCATCTTTTGGTAGACGCGGATGAAGTTTTCTGCAAAACCACAAGATGTGCATGCAAATGGTGCTTTTTGCAGAACGCGCACGTGGATTTCTACCAAACAACGTGCTAAATATGCCGATGCTGCTCTTTTTAGCACCCGCGCACGCATTTGTGCGAAAACGCGTTTTAAGCATGCACATGCATCTTTTGGTAGACGCGGATGAAGTTTTCTGCAAAACCACAAGATGTGCATGCAAATGGTGCTTTTTGCAGAACGCGCACGTGGATTTCTACCAAACGACGTGCTAAGCATGCCGATGCTGCTCTTTTTAGCACCGGCGCACGGATTTGTGCGAAAACGCGTTTTAAGCATGCACATGCATCTTTTGGTAGACGCGGATGAAGTTTTCTGCAAAACCACAAGATGTGCATGCAAATGGTGCTTTTGGCAGAACGCGCACGTGGATTTCTACCAAACGACGTGCTAAGCATGCCGATGCTGCTATATTTAGCACCCGCGCACGCATTTGTGCGAAAACGCGTTTTAAGCATGCACATGCATCTTTTGGTAGACGCGGATGAAGTTTTCTGCAAAACCACAAGATGTGCATGCAAATGGTGCTTTTTGCAGAACGCGCACGTGGATTTCTACCAAACGACGTGCTAAGCATGCCGATGCTGCTCTTTTTAGCACCCGCGCACGCATTTGTGCGAAAACGCGTTTTAAGCATGCACATGCATCTTTTGGTAGACGCGGATGAAGTTTTCTGCAAAACCACAAGATGTGCATGCAAATGGTGCTTTTTGCAGAACGCGCACGTGGATTTCTACCAAACGACGTGCTAAGCATGCCGATGCTGCTCTTTTTAGCACCCGCGCACGGATTTGTGCGAAAACGCGTTTTAAGCATGCACATGCATCTTTTGGTAGACGCGGATGAAGTTTTCTGCAAAACCACAAGATGTGCATGCAAATGGTGCTTTTGGCAGAACGCGCACGTGGATGTCTACCAAACGACGTGCTAAGCATGCCGATGCTGCTCTTTTTAGCACCCGCGCACGCATTTGTGCGAAAACGCGTTTTAAGCATGCACATGCATCTTTTGGTAGACGCGGATGAAGTTTTCTGCAAAACCACAAGATGTGCATGCAAATGGTGCTTTTTGCAGAACGCGCTGGTGGATTTCTACCAAACGACGTGCAAAGCATGCCGATGCTGCTCTTTTTAGCACCCGCGCACGCATTTGTGCGAAAACGCGTTTTAAGCATGCACATGCATCTTTTGGTAGACGCAGATGAAGTTTTCTGCAAAACCACAATATGTGCATGCAAATGGTGCTTTTTGCAGAACGCGCACGTGGATTTCTACCAAACGACGTGCTAAGCATGCCGATGCTGCTCTTTTTAGCACCCGCGCACGGATTTGTGCGAAAACGCGTTTTAAGCATGCACATGCATCTTTTGGTAGACGCGGATGAAGTTTTCTGCAAAACCACAAGATGTGCATGCAAATGGTGCTTTTGGCAGAACGCGCACGTGGATTTCTACCAAACGACGTGCTAAGCATGCCGATGCTGCTCTTTTTAGCACCCGCGCACGCATTTGTGCGAAAACGCGTTTTAAGCATGCACATGCATCTTTTGGTAGACGCGGATGAAGTTTTCTGCAAAACCACAAGATGTGCATGCAAATGGTGCTTTTTGCAGAACGCGCACGTGGATTTCTACCAAACGACGTGCTAAGCATGCCGATGCTGCTCTTTTTAGCACCCGCGCACGGATTTGTGCGAAAACGCGTTTTAAGCATGCACATGCATCTTTTGGTAGACGCGGATGAAGTTTTCTTCAAAACCACAAGATGTGCATGCAAATGGTGCTTTTGGCAGAACGCGCACGTGGATTTCTACCAAACGACGTGCTAAGCATGTCGATGCTGCTCTTTTTAGCACCCGCGCACGCATTTGTGCGAAAACGCGTTTTAAGCATGCACATGCATCTTTTGGTAGACGCGGATGAAGTTTTCTGCAAAACCACAAGATGTGCATGCAAATGGTGCTTTTTGCAGAACGCGCACGTGGATTTCTACCAAACGACGTGCTAAGCAAGCCGATGCTGCTCTTTTTAGCACCCGCGCACGCATTTGTGCGAAAACGCGTTTTAAGCATGCACATGCATCTTTTGGTAGACGCGGATGAAGTTTTCTGCAAAACCACAAGATGTGCATGCAAATGGTGCTTTTTGCAGAACGCGCACGTGGATTTCTACCAAACGACGTGCTAAGCTTGCCGATGCTGCTCTTTTTAGCACCGGCGCACGGATTTGTGCGAAAACGCGTTTTAAGCATGCACATGCATCTTTTGGTAGACGCGGATGAAGTTTTCTGCAAAACCACAAGATGTGCATGCAAATGGTGCTTTTTGCAGAACGCGCTGGTGGATTTCTACCAAACGACGTGCAAAGCATGCCGATGCTGCTCTTTTTAGCACCCGCGCACGCATTTGTGCGAAAACGCGTTTTAAGCATGCACATGCATCTTTTGGTAGACGCACATGAAGTTTTCTGCAAAACCACAAGATGTGCATGCAAATGGTGCTTTTTGCAGAACGCGCACGTGGATTTCTACCAAACGACGTGCTAAGCATGCCGATGCTGCTCTTTTTAGCACCCGCGCACGGATTTGTGCGAAAACGCGTTTTAAGCATGCACATGCATCTTTTGGTAGACGCGGATGAAGTTTTCTGCAAAACCACAAGATGTGCATGCAAATGGTGCTTTTGGCACAACGCGCACGTGGATTTCTACCAAACGACGTGCTAAGCATGCCGATGCTGCTCTTTTTAGCACCCGCGCACGCATTTGTGCGAAAACGCGTTTTAAGCATGCACATGCATCTTTTGGTAGACGCGGATGAAGTTTTCTGCAAAACCACAAGATGTGCATGCAAATGGTGCTTTTTGCAGAACGCGCACGTGGATTTCTACCAAACGACGTGCTAAGCATGCCGATGCTGCTCTTTTTAGCACCCGCGCACGGATTTGTGCGAAAACGCGTTTTAAGCATGCACATGCATCTTTTGGTAGACGCGGATGAAGTTTTTTGCAAAACCACAAGATGTGCATGCAAATGGTGCTTTTGGCAGAACGCGCACGTGGATTTCTACCAAACGACGTGCTAAGCATGCCGATGCTGCTCTTTTTAGCACCCGCGCACGGATTTGTGCGAAAACGCGTTTTAAGCATGCACATGCATCTTTTGGTAGACGCGGATGAAGTTTTCTGCAAAACCACAAGATGTGCATGCAAATGGTGCTTTTGGCAGAACGCGCACGTGGATTTCTACCAAAGGACGTGCTAAGCATGCCGATGCTGCTCTTTTTAGCACCCGCGCACGCATTTGTGCGAAAACGCGTTTTAAGCATGCACATGCATCTTTTGGTAGACGCGGATGAAGTTTTCTGCAAAACCACAAGATGTGCATGCAAATGGTGCTTTTTGCAGAACGCGCACGTGGATTTCTACCAAACGACGTGCTAAGCTTGCCGATGCTGCTCTTTTTAGCACCGGCGCACGGATTTGTGCGAAAACGCGTTTTAAGCATGCACATGCATCTTTTGGTAGACGCGGATGAAGTTTTCTGCAAAACCACAAGATGTGCATGCAAATGGTGCTTTTTGCAGAACGCGCACGTGGATTTCTACCAAACGACGTGCTAAGCATGCCGATGCTGCTCTTTTTAGCACCCGCGCACGCATTTGTGCGAAAACGCGTTTTAAGCATGCACATGCATCTTTTGGTAGACGCGGATGAAGTTTTCTGCAAAACCACAAGATGTGCATGCAAATGGTGCTTTTTGCAGAACGCGCACGTGGATTTCTACAAAACAACGTGCTAAATATGCCGATGCTGCTCTTTTTAGCACCCGCGCACGCATTTGTGCGAAAACGCGTTTTAAGCATGCACATGCATCTTTTGGTAGACGCGGATGAAGTTTTCTGCAAAACCACAAGATGTGCATGCAAATGGTGCTTTTTGCAGAACGCGCACGTGGATTTCTACCAAACGACGTGCTAAGCATGCCGATGCTGCTCTGATGGTTTTCTGTAAAACCACAAGATGTGCATGCAAATGGTGCTTTTGGCAGAACGCGCACGTGGATTTCTACCAAACGACGTGCTAAGCATGCCGATGCTGCTCTTTTTAGCACCCGCGCACGCATTTGTGCGAAAACGCGTTTTAAGCATGCACATGCATCTTTTGGTAGACGCGGATGAAGTTTTCTGCAAAACCACAAGATGTGCATGCAAATGGTGCTTTTTGCAGAACGCGCTCGTGGATTTCTACCAAACGACGTGCTAAGCATGCCGATGCTGCTCTTTTTAGCACCCGCGCACGCATTTGTGCGAAAACGCGTTTTAAGCATGCACATGCATCTTTTGGTAGACGCGGATGAAGTTTTCTGCAAAACCACAAGATGTGCATGCAAATGGTGCTTTTGGCAGAACGCGCACGTGGATTTCTACCAAACGACGTGCTAAGCATGCCGATGCTGCTCTTTTTAGCACCCGCGCACGCATTTGTGCGAAAACGCGTTTTAAGCATGCACATGCATCTTTTGGTAGACGCGGATGAAGTTTTCTGCAAAACCACAAGATGTGCATGCAAATGGTGCTTTTTGCAGAACGCGCTCGTGGATTTCTACCAAACGACGTGCTAAGCATGCCGATGCTGCTCTTTTTAGCACCCGCGCACGCATTTGTGCGAAAACGCGTTTTAAGCATGCACATGCATCTTTTGGTAGACGCGGATGAAGTTTTCTGCAAAACCACAAGATGTGCATGCAAATGGTGCTTTTTGCAGAACGCGCACGTGGATTTCTACCAAACGACGTGCTAAGCATGCCGATGCTGCTCTTTTTAGCACCCGCGCACGGATTTGTGCGAAAACGCGTTTTAAGCATGCACATGCATCTTTTGGTAGACGCGGATGAAGTTTTCTGCAAAACCACAAGATGTGCATGCAAATGGTGCTTTTGGCAGAACGCGCACGTGGATTTCTACCAAACGACGTGCTAAGCATGTCGATGCTGCTCTTTTTAGCACCCGCGCACGCATTTGTGCGAAAACGCGTTTTAAGCATGCACATGCATCTTTTGGTAGACGCGGATGAAGTTTTCTGCAAAACCACAAGATGTGCATGCAAATGGTGCTTTTTGCAGAACGCGCACGTGGATTTCTACCAAACGACGTGCTAAGCATGCCGATGCTGCTCTTTTTAGCACCCGCGCACGCATTTGTGCGAAAACGCGTTTTAAGCATGCACATGCATCTTTTGGTAGACGCGGATGAAGTTTTCTGCAAAACCACAAGATGTGCATGCAAATGGTGCTTTTTGCAGAACGCGCACGTGGATTTCTACCAAACGACGTGCTAAGCTTGCCGATGCTGCTCTTTTTAGCACCGGCGCACGGATTTGTGCGAAAACGCGTTTTAAGCATGCACATGCATCTTTTGGTAGACGCGCATGAAGTTTTCTGCAAAACCACAAGATGTGCATGCAAATGGTGCTTTGGCAGAACGCGCACGTGGATTTCTACCAAACGACGTGCTAAGCATGCCGATGCTGCTCTTTTTAGCACCCGCGCACGCATTTGTGCGAAAACGCGTTTTAAGCATGCACATGCATCTTTTGGTAGACGCGGATGAAGTTTTCTGCAAAACCACAAGATGTGCATGCAAATGGTGCTTTTTGCAGAACGCGCACGTGGATTTCTACCAAACGACGTGCTAAGCATGCCGATGCTGCTCTTTTTAGCACCCGCGCACGCATTTGTGCGAAAACGCGTTTTAAGCATGCACATGCATCTTTTGGTAGACGCGGATGAAGTTTTCTGCAAAACCACAAGATGTGCATGCAAATGGTGCTTTTTGCAGAACGCGCACGTGGATTTCTACCAAACAACGTGCTAAATATGCCGATGCTGCTCTTTTTAGCACCCGCGCACGCATTTGTGCGAAAACGCGTTTTAAGCATGCACATGCATCTTTTGGTAGACGCGGATGAAGTTTTCTGCAAAACCACAAGATGTGCATGCAAATGGTGCTTTTTGCAGAACGCGCACGTGGATTTCTACCAAACGACGTGCTAAGCATGCCGATGCTGCTCTTTTTAGCACCGGCGCACGGATTTGTGCGAAAACGCGTTTTAAGCATGCACATGCATCTTTTGGTAGACGCGGATGAAGTTTTCTGCAAAACCACAAGATGTGCATGCAAATGGTGCTTTTGGCAGAACGCGCACGTGGATTTCTACCAAACGACGTGCTAAGCATGCCGATGCTGCTATATTTAGCACCCGCGCACGCATTTGTGCGAAAACGCGTTTTAAGCATGCACATGCATCTTTTGGTAGACGCGGATGAAGTTTTCTGCAAAACCACAAGATGTGCATGCAAATGGTGCTTTTTGCAGAACGCGCACGTGGATTTCTACCAAACGACGTGCTAAGCATGCCGATGCTGCTCTTTTTAGCACCCGCGCACGCATTTGTGCGAAAACGCGTTTTAAGCATGCACATGCATCTTTTGGTAGACGCGGATGAAGTTTTCTGCAAAACCACAAGATGTGCATGCAAATGGTGCTTTTTGCAGAACGCGCACGTGGATTTCTACCAAACGACGTGCTAAGCATGCCGATGCTGCTCTTTTTAGCACCCGCGCACGGATTTGTGCGAAAACGCGTTTTAAGCATGCACATGCATCTTTTGGTAGACGCGGATGAAGTTTTCTGCAAAACCACAAGATGTGCATGCAAATGGTGCTTTTGGCAGAACGCGCACGTGGATGTCTACCAAACGACGTGCTAAGCATGCCGATGCTGCTCTTTTTAGCACCCGCGCACGCATTTGTGCGAAAACGCGTTTTAAGCATGCACATGCATCTTTTGGTAGACGCGGATGAAGTTTTCTGCAAAACCACAAGATGTGCATGCAAATGGTGCTTTTTGCAGAACGCGCACGTGGATTTCTACCAAACGACGTGCTAAGCATGCCGATGCTGCTCTTTTTAGCACCCGCGCACGCATTTGTGCGAAAACGCGTTTTAAGCATGCACATGCATCTTTTGGTAGACGCGGATGAAGTTTTCTGCAAAACCACAAGATGTGCATGCAAATGGTGCTTTTTGCAGAACGCGCACGTGGATTTCTACCAAACGACGTGCTAAGCATGCCGATGCTGCTCTTTTTAGCACCCGCGCACGGATTTGTGCGAAAACGCGTTTTAAGCATGCACATGCATCTTTTGGTAGACGCGGATGAAGTTTTCTGCAAAACCACAAGATGTGCATGCAAATGGTGCTTTTGGCAGAACGCGCACGTGGATGTCTACCAAACGACGTGCTAAGCATGCCGATGCTGCTCTTTTTAGCACCCGCGCACGCATTTGTGCGAAAACGCGTTTTAAGCATGCACATGCATCTTTTGGTAGACGCGGATGAAGTTTTCTGCAAAACCACAAGATGTGCATGCAAATGGTGCTTTTTGCAGAACGCGCTCGTGGATTTCTACCAAACGACGTGCTAAGCATGCCGATGCTGCTCTTTTTAGCACCCGCGCACGCATTTGTGCGAAAACGCGTTTTAAGCATGCACATGCATCTTTTGGTAGACGCGGATGAAGTTTTCTGCAAAACCACAAGATGTGCATGCAAATGGTGCTTTTGGCAGAACGCGCACCTGGATTTCTACCAAACGACGTGCTAAGCATGCCGATGCTGCTCTTTTTAGCACCCGCGCACGCATTTGTGCGAAAACGCGTTTTAAGCATGCACATGCATCTTTTGGTAGACGCGGATGAAGTTTTCTGCAAAACCACAAGATGTGCATGCAAATGGTGCTTTTTGCAGAACGCGCACGTGGATTTCTACCAAACGACGTGCTAAGCATGCCGATGCTGCTCTTTTTAGCACCCGCGCACGCATTTGTGCGAAAACGCGTTTTAAGCATGCACATGCATCTTTTGGTAGACGCGGATGAAGTTTTCTGCAAAACCACAAGATGTGCATGCAAATGGTGCTTTTGGCAGAACGCGCACGTGGATTTCTACCAAACGACGTGCTAAGCATGTCGATGCTGCTCTTTTTAGCACCCGCGCACGCATTTGTGCGAAAACGCGTTTTAAGCATGCACATGCATCTTTTGGTAGACGCGGATGAAGTTTTCTGCAAAACCACAAGATGTGCATGCAAATGGTGCTTTTTGCAGAACGCGCACGTGGATTTCTACCAAACGACGTGCTAAGCTTGCCGATGCTGCTCTTTTTAGCACCGGCGCACGGATTTGTGCGAAAACGCGTTTTAAGCATGCACATGCATCTTTTGGTAGACGCGCATGAAGTTTTCTGCAAAACCACAAGATGTGCATGCAAATGGTGCTTTGGCAGAACGCGCACGTGGATTTCTACCAAACGACGTGCTAAGCATGCCGATGCTGCTCTTTTTAGCACCCGCGCACGCATTTGTGCGAAAACGCGTTTTAAGCATGCACATGCATCTTTTGGTAGACGCGGATGAAGTTTTCTGCAAAACCACAAGATGTGCATGCAAATGGTGCTTTTTGCAGAACGCGCACGTGGATTTCTACCAAACGACGTGCTAAGCATGCCGATGCTGCTATTTTTAGCACCCGCGCACGCATTTGTGCGAAAACGCGTTTTAAGCATGCACATGCATCTTTTGGTAGACGCGGATGAAGTTTTCTGCAAAACCACAAGATGTGCATGCAAATGGTGCTTTTTGCAGAACGCGCACGTGGATTTCTACCAAACGACGTGCTAAGCATGCCGATGCTGCTCTTTTTAGCACCCGCGCACGCATTTGTGCGAAAACGCGTTTTAAGCATGCACATGACTCTTTTGGTAGACGCGGATGAAGTTTTCTGCAAAACCACAAGATGTGCATGCAAATGGTGCTTTTTGCAGAACGCGCACGTGGATTTCTACCAAACGACGTGCTAAGCATGCCGATGCTGCTCTTTTTAGCACCCGCGCACGGATTTGTGCGAAAACGCGTTTTAAGCATGCACATGCATCTTTTGGTAGACGCGGATGAAGTTTTCTGCAAAACCACAAGATGTGCATGCAAATGGTGCTTTTGGCAGAACGCGCACGTGGATGTCTACCAAACGACGTGCTAAGCATGCCGATGCTGCTCTTTTTAGCACCCGCGCACGCATTTGTGCGAAAACGCGTTTTAAGCATGCACATGCATCTTTTGGTAGACGCGGATGAAGTTTTCTGCAAAACCACAAGATGTGCATGCAAATGGTGCTTTTTGCAGAACGCGCTGGTGGATTTCTACCAAACGACGTGCAAAGCATGCCGATGCTGCTCTTTTTAGCACCCGCGCACGCATTTGTGCGAAAACGCGTTTTAAGCATGCACATGCATCTTTTGGTAGACGCAGATGAAGTTTTCTGCAAAACCACAATATGTGCATGCAAATGGTGCTTTTTGCAGAACGCGCACGTGGATTTCTACCAAACGACGTGCTAAGCATGCCGATGCTGCTCTTTTTAGCACCCGCGCACGGATTTGTGCGAAAACGCGTTTTAAGCATGCACATGCATCTTTTGGTAGACGCGGATGAAGTTTTCTGCAAAACCACAAGATGTGCATGCAAATGGTGCTTTTGGCAGAACGCGCACGTGGATTTCTACCAAACGACGTGCTAAGCATGCCGATGCTGCTCTTTTTAGCACCCGCGCACGCATTTGTGCGAAAACGCGTTTTAAGCATGCACATGCATCTTTTGGTAGACGCGGATGAAGTTTTCTGCAAAACCACAAGATGTGCATGCAAATGGTGCTTTTTGCAGAACGCGCTCGTGGATTTCTACCAAACGACGTGCTAAGCATGCCGATGCTGCTCTTTTTAGCACCCGCGCACGCATTTGTGCGAAAACGCGTTTTAAGCATGCACATGCATCTTTTGGTAGACGCGGATGAAGTTTTCTGCAAAACCACAAGATGTGCATGCAAATGGTGCTTTTGGCAGAACGCGCACCTGGATTTCTACCAAACGACGTGCTAAGCATGCCGATGCTGCTCTTTTTAGCACCCGCGCACGCATTTGTGCGAAAACGCGTTTTAAGCATGCACATGCATCTTTTGGTAGACGCGGATGAAGTTTTCTGCAAAACCACAAGATGTGCATGCAAATGGTGCTTTTTGCAGAACGCGCACGTGGATTTCTACCAAACGACGTGCTAAGCATGCCGATGCTGCTCTTTTTAGCACCCGCGCACGCATTTGTGCGAAAACGCGTTTTAAGCATGCACATGCATCTTTTCGTAGACGCGGATGAAGTTTTCTGCAAAACCACAAGATGTGCATGCAAATGGTGCTTTTTGCAGAACGCGCTGGTGGATTTCTACCAAACGACGTGCTAAGCTTGCCGATGCTGCTCTTTTTAGCACCGGCGCACGGATTTGTGCGAAAACGCGTTTTAAGCATGCACATGCATCTTTTGGTAGACGCGGATGAAGTTTTCTGCAAAACCACAAGATGTGCATGCAAATGGTGCTTTTGGCAGAACGCGCACGTGGATTTCTACCAAACGACGTGCTAAGCATGTCGATGCTGCTCTTTTTAGCACCCGCGCACGCATTTGTGCGAAAACGCGTTTTAAGCATGCACATGCATCTTTTGGTAGACGCGGATGAAGTTTTCTGCAAAACCACAAGATGTGCATGCAAATGGTGCTTTTTGCAGAACGCGCACGTGGATTTCTACCAAACGACGTGCTAAGCATGCCGATGCTGCTCTTTTTAGCACCCGCGCACGCGTTTGTGCGAAAACGCGTTTTAAGCATGCACATGCATCTTTTGGTAGACGCGGATGAAGTTTTCTGCAAAACCACAAGATGTGCATGCAAATGGTGCTTTTTGCAGAACGCGCACGTGGATTTCTACCAAACGACGTGCTAAGCTTGCCGATGCTGCTCTTTTTAGCACCGGCGCACGGATTTGTGCGAAAACGCGTTTTAAGCATGCACATGCATCTTTTGGTAGACGCGCATGAAGTTTTCTGCAAAACCACAAGATGTGCATGCAAATGGTGCTTTGGCAGAACGCGCACGTGGATTTCTACCAAACGACGTGCTAAGCATGCCGATGCTGCTCTTTTTAGCACCCGCGCACGCATTTGTGCGAAAACGCGTTTTAAGCATGCACATGCATCTTTTGGTAGACGCGGATGAAGTTTTCTGCAAAACCACAAGATGTGCATGCAAATGGTGCTTTTTGCAGAACGCGCACGTGGATTTCTACCAAACGACGTGCTAAGCATGCCGATGCTGCTATTTTTAGCACCCGCGCACGCATTTGTGCGAAAACGCGTTTTAAGCATGCACATGCATCTTTTGGTAGACGCGGATGAAGTTTTCTGCAAAACCACAAGATGTGCATGCAAATGGTGCTTTTTGCAGAACGCGCACGTGGATTTCTACCAAACGACGTGCTAAGCATGCCGATGCTGCTCTTTTTAGCACCCGCGCACGCATTTGTGCGAAAACGCGTTTTAAGCATGCACATGCATCTTTTGGTAGACGCGGATGAAGTTTTCTGCAAAACCACAAGATGTGCATGCAAATGGTGCTTTTTGCAGAACGCGCACGTGGATTTCTACCAAACAACGTGCTAAATATGCCGATGCTGCTCTTTTTAGCACCCGCGCACGCATTTGTGCGAAAACGCGTTTTAAGCATGCACATGCATCTTTTGGTAGACGCGGATGAAGTTTTCTGCAAAACCACAAGATGTGCATGCAAATGGTGCTTTTTGCAGAACGCGCACGTGGATTTCTACCAAACGACGTGCTAAGCATGCCGATGCTGCTCTTTTTAGCACCGGCGCACGGATTTGTGCGAAAACGCGTTTTAAGCATGCACATGCATCTTTTGGTAGACGCGGATGAAGTTTTCTGCAAAACCACAAGATGTGCATGCAAATGGTGCTTTTGGCAGAACGCGCACGTGGATTTCTACCAAACGACGTGCTAAGCATGCCGATGCTGCTATATTTAGCACCCGCGCACGCATTTGTGCGAAAACGCGTTTTAAGCATGCACATGCATCTTTTGGTAGACGCGGATGAAGTTTTCTGCAAAACCACAAGATGTGCATGCAAATGGTGCTTTTTGCAGAACGCGCACGTGGATTTCTACCAAACGACGTGCTAAGCATGCCGATGCTGCTCTTTTTAGCACCCGCGCACGCATTTGTGCGAAAACGCGTTTTAAGCATGCACATGCATCTTTTGGTAGACGCGGATGAAGTTTTCTGCAAAACCACAAGATGTGCATGCAAATGGTGCTTTTTGCAGAACGCGCACGTGGATTTCTACCAAACGACGTGCTAAGCATGCCGATGCTGCTCTTTTTAGCACCCGCGCACGGATTTGTGCGAAAACGCGTTTTAAGCATGCACATGCATCTTTTGGTAGACGCGGATGAAGTTTTCTGCAAAACCACAAGATGTGCATGCAAATGGTGCTTTTGGCAGAACGCGCACGTGGATGTCTACCAAACGACGTGCTAAGCATGCCGATGCTGCTCTTTTTAGCACCCGCGCACGCATTTGTGCGAAAACGCGTTTTAAGCATGCACATGCATCTTTTGGTAGACGCGGATGAAGTTTTCTGCAAAACCACAAGATGTGCATGCAAATGGTGCTTTTTGCAGAACGCGCTGGTGGATTTCTACCAAACGACGTGCAAAGCATGCCGATGCTGCTCTTTTTAGCACCCGCGCACGCATTTGTGCGAAAACGCGTTTTAAGCATGCACATGCATCTTTTGGTAGACGCAGATGAAGTTTTCTGCAAAACCACAATATGTGCATGCAAATGGTGCTTTTTGCAGAACGCGCACGTGGATTTCTACCAAACGACGTGCTAAGCATGCCGATGCTGCTCTTTTTAGCACCCGCGCACGGATTTGTGCGAAAACGCGTTTTAAGCATGCACATGCATCTTTTGGTAGACGCGGATGAAGTTTTCTGCAAAACCACAAGATGTGCATGCAAATGGTGCTTTTGGCAGAACGCGCACGTGGATTTCTACCAAACGACGTGCTAAGCATGCCGATGCTGCTCTTTTTAGCACCCGCGCACGCATTTGTGCGAAAACGCGTTTTAAGCATGCACATGCATCTTTTGGTAGACGCGGATGAAGTTTTCTGCAAAACCACAAGATGTGCATGCAAATGGTGCTTTTTGCAGAACGCGCTCGTGGATTTCTACCAAACGACGTGCTAAGCATGCCGATGCTGCTCTTTTTAGCACCCGCGCACGCATTTGTGCGAAAACGCGTTTTAAGCATGCACATGCATCTTTTGGTAGACGCGGATGAAGTTTTCTGCAAAACCACAAGATGTGCATGCAAATGGTGCTTTTGGCAGAACGCGCACCTGGATTTCTACCAAACGACGTGCTAAGCATGCCGATGCTGCTCTTTTTAGCACCCGCGCACGCATTTGTGCGAAAACGCGTTTTAAGCATGCACATGCATCTTTTGGTAGACGCGGATGAAGTTTTCTGCAAAACCACAAGATGTGCATGCAAATGGTGCTTTTTGCAGAACGCGCACGTGGATTTCTACCAAACGACGTGCTAAGCTTGCCGATGCTGCTCTTTTTAGCACCGGCGCACGGATTTGTGCGAAAACGCGTTTTAAGCATGCACATGCATCTTTTGGTAGACGCGCATGAAGTTTTCTGCAAAACCACAAGATGTGCATGCAAATGGTGCTTTGGCAGAACGCGCACGTGGATTTCTACCAAACGACGTGCTAAGCATGCCGATGCTGCTCTTTTTAGCACCCGCGCACGCATTTGTGCGAAAACGCGTTTTAAGCATGCACATGCATCTTTTGGTAGACGCGGATGAAGTTTTCTGCAAAACCACAAGATGTGCATGCAAATGGTGCTTTTTGCAGAACGCGCACGTGGATTTCTACCAAACGACGTGCTAAGCATGCCGATGCTGCTATTTTTAGCACCCGCGCACGCATTTGTGCGAAAACGCGTTTTAAGCATGCACATGCATCTTTTGGTAGACGCGGATGAAGTTTTCTGCAAAACCACAAGATGTGCATGCAAATGGTGCTTTTTGCAGAACGCGCACGTGGATTTCTACCAAACGACGTGCTAAGCATGCCGATGCTGCTCTTTTTAGCACCCGCGCACGCATTTGTGCGAAAACGCGTTTTAAGCATGCACATGCATCTTTTGGTAGACGCGGATGAAGTTTTCTGCAAAACCACAAGATGTGCATGCAAATGGTGCTTTTTGCAGAACGCGCACGTGGATTTCTACCAAACGACGTGCTAAGCATGCCGATGCTGCTCTTTTTAGCACCCGCGCACGGATTTGTGCGAAAACGCGTTTTAAGCATGCACATGCATCTTTTGGTAGACGCGGATGAAGTTTTCTGCAAAACCACAAGATGTGCATGCAAATGGTGCTTTTGGCAGAACGCGCACGTGGATGTCTACCAAACGACGTGCTAAGCATGCCGATGCTGCTCTTTTTAGCACCCGCGCACGCATTTGTGCGAAAACGCGTTTTAAGCATGCACATGCATCTTTTGGTAGACGCGGATGAAGTTTTCTGCAAAACCACAAGATGTGCATGCAAATGGTGCTTTTTGCAGAACGCGCTGGTGGATTTCTACCAAACGACGTGCAAAGCATGCCGATGCTGCTCTTTTTAGCACCCGCGCACGCATTTGTGCGAAAACGCGTTTTAAGCATGCACATGCATCTTTTGGTAGACGCAGATGAAGTTTTCTGCAAAACCACAATATGTGCATGCAAATGGTGCTTTTTGCAGAACGCGCACGTGGATTTCTACCAAACGACGTGCTAAGCATGCCGATGCTGCTCTTTTTAGCACCCGCGCACGGATTTGTGCGAAAACGCGTTTTAAGCATGCACATGCATCTTTTGGTAGACGCGGATGAAGTTTTCTGCAAAACCACAAGATGTGCATGCAAATGGTGCTTTTGGCAGAACGCGCACGTGGATTTCTACCAAACGACGTGCTAAGCATGCCGATGCTGCTCTTTTTAGCACCCGCGCACGCATTTGTGCGAAAACGCGTTTTAAGCATGCACATGCATCTTTTGGTAGACGCGGATGAAGTTTTCTGCAAAACCACAAGATGTGCATGCAAATGGTGCTTTTTGCAGAACGCGCTCGTGGATTTCTACCAAACGACGTGCTAAGCATGCCGATGCTGCTCTTTTTAGCACCCGCGCACGCATTTGTGCGAAAACGCGTTTTAAGCATGCACATGCATCTTTTGGTAGACGCGGATGAAGTTTTCTGCAAAACCACAAGATGTGCATGCAAATGGTGCTTTTGGCAGAACGCGCACCTGGATTTCTACCAAACGACGTGCTAAGCATGCCGATGCTGCTCTTTTTAGCACCCGCGCACGCATTTGTGCGAAAACGCGTTTTAAGCATGCACATGCATCTTTTGGTAGACGCGGATGAAGTTTTCTGCAAAACCACAAGATGTGCATGCAAATGGTGCTTTTTGCAGAACGCGCACGTGGATTTCTACCAAACGACGTGCTAAGCATGCCGATGCTGCTCTTTTTAGCACCCGCGCACGCATTTGTGCGAAAACGCGTTTTAAGCATGCACATGCATCTTTTCGTAGACGCGGATGAAGTTTTCTGCAAAACCACAAGATGTGCATGCAAATGGTGCTTTTTGCAGAACGCGCTGGTGGATTTCTACCAAACGACGTGCTAAGCTTGCCGATGCTGCTCTTTTTAGCACCGGCGCACGGATTTGTGCGAAAACGCGTTTTAAGCATGCACATGCATCTTTTGGTAGACGCGGATGAAGTTTTCTGCAAAACCACAAGATGTGCATGCAAATGGTGCTTTTGGCAGAACGCGCACGTGGATTTCTACCAAACGACGTGCTAAGCATGCCGATGCTGCTCTTTTTAGCACCCGCGCACGCATTTGTGCGAAAACGCGTTTTAAGCATGCACATGCATCTTTTGGTATGCGCGGATGAAGTTTTCTGCAAAACCACAAGATGTGCATGCAAATGGTGCTTTTTGCAGAACGCGCACGTGGATTTCTACCAAACGACGTGCTAAGCATGCCGATGCTGCTATTTTTAGCACCCGCGCACGCATTTGTGCGAAAACGCGTTTTAAGCATGCACATGCATCTTTTGGTAGACGCGGATGAAGTTTTCTGCAAAACCACAAGATGTGCATGCAAATGGTGCTTTTTGCAGAACGCGCACGTGGATTTCTACCAAACGACGTGCTAAGCATGCTGATGCTGCTCTTTTTAGCACCCGCGCACGCATTTGTGCGAAAACGCGTTTTAAGCATGCACATGCATCTTTTGGTAGACGCGGATGAAGTTTTCTGCAAAACCACAAGATGTGAATGCAAATGGTGCTTTTTGCAGAACGCGCACGTGGATTTCTACCAAACAACGTGCTAAATATGCCGATGCTGCTCTTTTTAGCACCCGCGCACGCATTTGTGCGAAAACGCGTTTTAAGCATGCACATGCATCTTTTGGTAGACGCGGATGAAGTTTTCTGCAAAACCACAAGATGTGCATGCAAATGGTGCTTTTTGCAGAACGCGCACGTGGATTTCTACCAAACGACGTGCTAAGCATGCCGATGCTGCTCTTTTTAGCACCCGCGCACGGATTTGTGCGAAAACGCGTTTTAAGCATGCACATGCATCTTTTGGTAGACGCGGATGAAGTTTTCTGCAAAACGACAAGATGTGCATGCAAATGGTGCTTTTGGCAGAACGCGCACGTGGATGTCTACCAAACGACGTGCTAAGCATGCCGATGCTGCTCTTTTTAGCACCCGCGCACGCATTTGTGCGAAAACGCGTTTTAAGCATGCACATGCATCTTTTGGTAGACGCGGATGAAGTTTTCTGCAAAACCACAAGATGTGCATGCAAATGGTGCTTTTTGCAGAACGCGCTGGTGGATTTCTACCAAACGACGTGCAAAGCATGCCGATGCTGCTCTTTTTAGCACCCGCGCACGCATTTGTGCGAAAACGCGTTTTAAGCATGCACATGCATCTTTTGGTAGACGCAGATGAAGTTTTCTGCAAAACCACAATATGTGCATGCAAATGGTGCTTTTTGCAGAACGCGCACGTGGATTTCTACCAAACGACGTGCTAAGCATGCCGATGCTGCTCTTTTTAGCACCCGCGCACGGATTTGTGCGAAAACGCGTTTTAACATGCACATGCATCTTTTGGTAGACGCGGATGAAGTTTTCTGCAAAACCACAAGATGTGCATGCAAATGGTGCTTTTGGCAGAACGCGCACGTGGATTTCTACCAAACGACGTGCTAAGCATGCCGATGCTGCTCTTTTTAGCACCCGCGCACGCATTTGTGCGAAAACGCGTTTTAAGCATGCACATGCATCTTTTGGTAGACGCGGATGAAGTTTTCTGCAAAACCACAAGATGTGCATGCAAATGGTGCTTTCTGCAGAACGCGCTCGTGGATTTCTACCAAACGACGTGCTAAGCATGCCGATGCTGCTCTTTTTAGCACCCGCGCACGCATTTGTGCGAAAACGCGTTTTAAGCATGCACATGCATCTTTTGGTAGACGCGGATGAAGTTTTCTGCAAAACCACAAGATGTGCATGCAAATGGTGCTTTTTGCAGAACGCGCACGTGGATTTCTACCAAACGACGTGCTAAGCATGCCGATGCTGCTCTTTTTAGCACCCGCGCACGGATTTGTGCGAAAACGCGTTTTAAGCATGCACATGCATCTTTTGGTAGACGCGGATGAAGTTTTCTGCAAAACCACAAGATGTGCATGCAAATGGTGCTTTTGGCAGAACGCGCACGTGGATTTCTACCAAACGACGTGCTAAGCATGCTGATGCTGCTCTTTTTAGCACCCGCGCACGCATTTGTGCGAAAACGCGTTTTAAGCATGCACATGCATCTTTTGGTAGACGCGGATGAAGTTTTCTGCAAAACCACAAGATGTGCATGCAAATGGTGCTTTTTGCAGAACGCGCACGTGGATTTCTACCAAACGACGTGCTAAGCATGCCGATGCTGCTCTTTTTAGCACCCGCGCACGCATTTGTGCGAAAACGCGTTTTAAGCATGCACATGCATCTTTTCGTAGACGCGGATGAAGTTTTCTGCAAAACCACAAGATGTGCATGCAAATGGTGCTTTTTGCAGAACGCGCTGGTGGATTTCTACCAAACGACGTGCTAAGCTTGCCGATGCTGCTCTTTTTAGCACCGGCGCACGGATTTGTGCGAAAACGCGTTTTAAGCATGCACATGCATCTTTTGGTAGACGCGGATGAAGTTTTCTGCAAAACCACAAGATGTGCATGCAAATGGTGCTTTTGGCAGAACGCGCACGTGGATTTCTACCAAACGACGTGCTAAGCATGCCGATGCTGCTCTTTTTAGCACCCGCGCACGCATTTGTGCCAAAACGCGTTTTAAGCATGCACATGCATCTTTTGGTATGCGCGGATGAAGTTTTCTGCAAAACCACAAGATGTGCATGCAAATGGTGCTTTTTGCAGAACGCGCACGTGGATTTCTACCAAACGACGTGCTAAGCATGCCGATGCTGCTATTTTTAGCACCCGCGCACGCATTTGTGCGAAAACGCGTTTTAAGCATGCACATGCATCTTTTGGTAGACGCGGATGAAGTTTTCTGCAAAACCACAAGATGTGCATGCAAATGGTGCTTTTTGCAGAACGCGCACGTGGATTTCTACCAAACGACGTGCTAAGCATGCTGATGCTGCTCTTTTTAGCACCCGCGCACGCATTTGTGCGAAAACGCGTTTTAAGCATGCACATGCATCTTTTGGTAGACGCGGATGAAGTTTTCTGCAAAACCACAAGATGTGCATGCAAATGGTGCTTTTTGCAGAACGCGCACGTGGATTTCTACCAAACAACGTGCTAAATATGCCGATGCTGCTCTTTTTAGCACCCGCGCACGCATTTGTGCGAAAACGCGTTTTAAGCATGCACATGCATCTTTTGGTAGACGCGGATGAAGTTTTCTGCAAAACCACAAGATGTGCATGCAAATGGTGCTTTTTGCAGAACGCGCACGTGGATTTCTACCAAACGACGTGCTAAGCATGCCGATGCTGCTCTTTTTAGCACCCGCGCACGGATTTGTGCGAAAACGCGTTTTAAGCATGCACATGCATCTTTTGGTAGACGCGGATGAAGTTTTCTGCAAAACGACAAGATGTGCATGCAAATGGTGCTTTTGGCAGAACGCGCACGTGGATGTCTACCAAACGACGTGCTAAGCATGCCGATGCTGCTCTTTTTAGCACCCGCACACGCATTTGTGCGAAAACGCGTTTTAAGCATGCACATGCATCTTTTGGTAGACGCGGATGAAGTTTTCTGCAAAACCGCAAGATGTGCATGCAAATGGTGCTTTTGGCAGAACGCGCACGTGGATTTCTACCAAACGACGTGCTAAGCATGCCGATGCTGCTCTTTTTAGCACCCGCGCACGCATTTGTGCGAAAACGCGTTTTAAGCATGCACATGCATCTTTTGGTAGACGCGGATGAAGTTTTCTGCAAAACCACAAGATGTGCATGCAAATGGTGCTTTTTGCAGAACGCGCACGTGGATTTCTACCAAACGACGTGCTAAGCATGCCGATGCTGCTCTTTTTAGCACCCGCGCACGGATTTGTGCGAAAACGCGTTTTAAGCATGCACATGCATCTTTTGGTAGACGCGGATGAAGTTTTCTGCAAAACCACAAGATGTGCATGCAAATGGTGCTTTTTGCAGAACGCGCACGTGGATTTCTACCAAACGACGTGCTAAGCTTGCCGATGCTGCTCTTTTTAGCACCCGCGCACGGATTTGTGCGAAAACGCGTTTTAAGCATGCACATGCATCTTTTGGTAGACGCGGATGAAGTTTTCTGCAAAACCACAAGATGTGCATGCAAATGGTGCTTTTGGCAGAACGCGCACGTGGATTTCTACCAAACGACGGGCTAAGCATGCCGATGCTGCTCTTTTTAGCACCCGCGCACGCATTTGTGCGAAAACGCGTTTTAAGCATGCACATGCATCTTTTGGTAGACGCGGATGAAGTTTTCTGCAAAAGCACAAGATGTGCATGCAAATGGTGCTTTTTGCAGAACGCGCACGTGAATTTCTACCAAACGACTTGCTAAGCTTGCCGATGCTGCTCTTTTTAGCACCCGCGCACGGATTTGTGCGAAAACGCGTTTTAAGCATGCACATGCATCTTTTGGTAGACGCGGATGAAGTTTTCTGCAAAACCACAAGATGTGCATGCAAATGGTGCTTTTGGCAGAACGCGCACGTGGATTTCTACCAAACGACGTGCTAAGCATGCCGATGCTGCTCTTTTTAGCACCCGCGCACGCATTTGTGCGAAAACGCGTTTTAAGCATGCACATGCATCTTTTGGTAGACACGGATGAAGTTTTCTGCAAAACCACAAGATGTGCATGCAAATGGTGCTTTTTGCAGAACGCGCACGTGGATTTCTACCAAACGACGTGCTAAGCATGCCGATGCTGCTCTTTTTAGCATCCGCGCACGGATTTGTGCGAAAACGCGTTTTAAGCATGCACATGCATCTTTTGGTAGACGCGGATGAAGTTTTCTGCAAAACCACAAGATGTGCATGCAAATGGTGCTTTTGGCAGAACGCGCACGTGGATTTCTACCAAACGACGTGCTAAGCATGCCGATGCTGCTCTTTTTAGCACCCGCGCACGCATTTGTGCGAAAACGCGTTTTAAGCATGCACATGCATCTTTTGGTAGACGCGGATGAAGTTTTCTGCAAAACCACAATATGTGCATGCAAATGGTGCTTTTTGCAGAACGCGCACGTGGATTTCTACCAAACGACGTGCTAAGCATGCCGATGCTGCTCTTTTTAGCACCCGCGCACGCATTTGTGCGAAAACGCGTTTTAAGCATGCACATGCATCTTTTGGTAGACGCGGATGAAGTTTTCTGCAAAACAACAAGATGTGCATGCAAATGGTGCTTTTGGCAGAACGCGCACTTGGATTTCTACCAAACGACGTGCTAAGCATGCCGATGCTGCTCTTTTTAGCACCCGCGCACGCATTTGTGCGAAAACGCGTTTTAAGCATGCACATGCATCTTTTGGTAGACGCGGATGAAGTTTTCTGCAAAACAACAAGATGTGCATGCAAATGGTGCTTTTTGCAGAACGCGCACGTGGATTTCTACCAAACGACGTGCTAAGCATGCCGATGCTGCTCTTTTTAGCACCCGCGCACGCATTTGTGCGAAAACGCGTTTTAAGCATGCACATGCATCCTTTGGTAGACGCGGATGAAGTTTTCTGCAAAACCACAAGATGTGCATGCAAATGGTGCTTTTTGCAGAACGCGCACGTGGATTTCTACCAAACGACGTGCTAAGCATGCCGATGCTGCTCTTTTTAGCACCCGCGCACGGATTTGTGCGAAAACGCGTTTTAAGCATGCACATGCATCTTTTGGTAGACGCGGATGGTTTTCTGCAAAACCACAAGATGTGCATGCAAATGGTGCTTTTGGCAGAACGCGCACGTGGATTTCTACCAAACGACGTGCTAAGCATGCCGATGCTGCTCTTTTTAGCACCCGCGCACGCATTTGTGCGAAAAGGCGTTTTAAGCATGCACATGCATCTTTTGGTAGACGCGGATGAAGTTTTCTGCAAAACCACAAGATGTGCATGCAAATGGTGCTTTTTGCAGAACGCGCACGTGGATTTCTACCAAACGACGTGCTAAGCATGCCGATGCTGCTCTTTTTAGCACCCGCGCACGCATTTGTGCGAAAACGCGTTTTAAGCATGCACATGCATGTTTTGGTAGACGCGGATGAAGTTTTCTGCAAAACCACAAGATGTGCATGCAAATGGTGCTTTTTGCAGAACGCGCACGTGGATTTCTACCAAACGACGTGCTAAGCATGCCGATGCTGCTCTTTTTAGCACCCGTGCACGGATTTGTGCGAAAACGCGTTTTAAGCATGCACATGCATCTTTTGGTAGACGCGGATGAAGTTTTCTGCAAAGCCACAATATGTGCATGCAAATGGTGCTTTTGGCAGAACGCGCACGTGGATTTCTACCAAACGACGTGCTAAGCATGCCGATGCTGCTCTTTTTAGCACCCGCGCACGCATTTGTGCGAAAACGCGTTTTAAGCATGCACCTGGATCTTTTGGTAGACGCGGATGAAGTTTTCTGCAAAACCACAAGATGTGCATGCAAATGGTGCTTTTTACAGAACGCGCACGTGGATTTCTACCAAACGACGTGCTAAGCATGCCGATGCTGCTCTTTTTAGCACCCGCGCACGCATTTGTGCGAAAACGCGTTTTAAGCATGCACATGCATCTTTTGGTAGACGCGGATGAAGTTTTCTGCAAAACCACAAGATGTGCATGCAAATGGTGCTTTTTGCAGAACGCGCACGTGGATTTCTACCAGACGTGCTAAGCTTTCCGATGCTGCTCTTTTTAGCACCCGCGCACGGATTTGTGCGAAAACGCGTTTTAAGCATGCACATGCATCTTTTGGTAGACGCGGATGAAGTTTTCTGCAAAACCACAAGATGTGCATGCAAATGGTGCTTTTGGCAGAACGCGCACGTGGATTTCTACCAAACGACGTGCTAAGCATGCCGATGCTGCTCTTTTTAGCACGCGCGCACGCATTTGTGCGAAAACGCGTTTTAAGCATGCACATGCATCTTTTGGTAGACGCGGATGAAGTTTTCTGCAAAACCACAAGATGTGCATGCAAATGGTGCTTTTTGCAGAACGCGCACGTGGATTTCTACCAAACGACGTGCTAAGCATGCCGATGCTGCTCTTTTTAGCACCCGCGCACGCATTTGTGCGAAAACGCGTTTTAAGCATGCACATGCATCTTTTGGTAGACGCGGATGAAGTTTTCTGCAAAACCACAAGATGTGCATGCAAATGGTGCTTTCTGCAGAACGCGCTCGTGGATTTCTACCAAACGACGTGCTAAGCATGCCGATGCTGCTCTTTTTAGCACCCGCGCACGCATTTGTGCGAAAACGCGTTTTAAGCATGCACATGCATCTTTTGGTAGACGCGGATGAAGTTTTCTGCAAAACCACAAGATGTGCATGCAAATGGTGCTTTTTGCAGAACGCGCACGTGGATTTCTACCAAACGACGTGCTAAGCATGCCGATGCTGCTCTTTTTAGCACCCGCGCACGGATTTGTGCGAAAACGCGTTTTAAGCATGCACATGCATCTTTTGGTAGACGCGGATGAAGTTTTCTGCAAAACCACAAGATGTGCATGCAAATGGTGCTTTTGGCAGAACGCGCACGTGGATTTCTACCAAACGACGTGCTAAGCATGCCGATGCTGCTCTTTTTAGCACCCGCGCACGCATTTGTGCGAAAACGCGTTTTAAGCATGCACATGCATCTTTTGGTAGACGCGGATGAAGTTTTCTGCAAAACCACAAGATGTGCATGCAAATGGTGCTTTTTGCAGAACGCGCACGTGGATTTCTACCAAACGACGTGCTAAGCATGCCGATGCTGCTCTTTTTAGCACCCGCGCACGCATTTGTGCGAAAACGCGTTTTAAGCATGCACATGCATCTTTTCGTAGACGCGGATGAAGTTTTCTGCAAAACCACAAGATGTGCATGCAAATGGTGCTTTTTGCAGAACGCGCTGGTGGATTTCTACCAAACGACGTGCTAAGCTTGCCGATGCTGCTCTTTTTAGCACCGGCGCACGGATTTGTGCGAAAACGCGTTTTAAGCATGCACATGCATCTTTTGGTAGACGCGGATGAAGTTTTCTGCAAAACCACAAGATGTGCATGCAAATGGTGCTTTTGGCAGAACGCGCACGTGGATTTCTACCAAACGACGTGCTAAGCATGCCGATGCTGCTCTTTTTAGCACCCGCGCACGCATTTGTGCCAAAACGCGTTTTAAGCATGCACATGCATCTTTTGGTATGCGCGGATGAAGTTTTCTGCAAAACCACAAGATGTGCATGCAAATGGTGCTTTTTGCAGAACGCGCACGTGGATTTCTACCAAACGACGTGCTAAGCATGCCGATGCTGCTATTTTTAGCACCCGCGCACGCATTTGTGCGAAAACGCGTTTTAAGCATGCACATGCATCTTTTGGTAGACGCGGATGAAGTTTTCTGCAAAACCACAAGATGTGCATGCAAATGGTGCTTTTTGCAGAACGCGCACGTGGATTTCTACCAAACGACGTGCTAAGCATGCTGATGCTGCTCTTTTTAGCACCCGCGCACGCATTTGTGCGAAAACGCGTTTTAAGCATGCACATGCATCTTTTGGTAGACGCGGATGAAGTTTTCTGCAAAACCACAAGATGTGCATGCAAATGGTGCTTTTTGCAGAACGCGCACGTGGATTTCTACCAAACAACGTGCTAAATATGCCGATGCTGCTCTTTTTAGCACCCGCGCACGCATTTGTGCGAAAACGCGTTTTAAGCATGCACATGCATCTTTTGGTAGACGCGGATGAAGTTTTCTGCAAAACCACAAGATGTGCATGCAAATGGTGCTTTTTGCAGAACGCGCACGTGGATTTCTACCAAACGACGTGCTAAGCATGCCGATGCTGCTCTTTTTAGCACCCGCGCACGGATTTGTGCGAAAACGCGTTTTAAGCATGCACATGCATCTTTTGGTAGACGCGGATGAAGTTTTCTGCAAAACGACAAGATGTGCATGCAAATGGTGCTTTTGGCAGAACGCGCACGTGGATGTCTACCAAACGACGTGCTAAGCATGCCGATGCTGCTCTTTTTAGCACCCGCACACGCATTTGTGCGAAAACGCGTTTTAAGCATGCACATGCATCTTTTGGTAGACGCGGATGAAGTTTTCTGCAAAACCGCAAGATGTGCATGCAAATGGTGCTTTTGGCAGAACGCGCACGTGGATTTCTACCAAACGACGTGCTAAGCATGCCGATGCTGCTCTTTTTAGCACCCGCGCACGCATTTGTGCGAAAACGCGTTTTAAGCATGCACATGCAT